>NW_011371358.1:311697-377416 GCF_000150735.1 Paracoccidioides brasiliensis
GACTCGGGTCACGGGGACAGACGGGGGGATTTGACTCAGGTCTTACTTAAGCGGGAGGCGGTGAGCAGCTGAGTAATGCCCTTCCTCACCGCTGGTTGGCTTGTTGTCTCACAATCCCCGCCAAGGCCTGACTAAGCCCAGCCCAGCCCACCCCGGGAGCCAGGAACGCCTCTGATTGGCCGGCCGGGAGCAGGAAAGGCTCAGGATTCCCTTTGGGGCTGGGACAAATCACATCCCACGGTGACAGGCGCCAACTCAATCATTACAAGTCCCCGACCAGCGAACAGCGCGCTATTGAAAACAAAACACTGGAACCAGGCTGAGGATCCTACTGGTTGCTTCAGAGCAGCTTCACACAGAGAGGGAACCACTAGCGAGATTTGGGGAATCCGGAAGCAGAATGAGAAACAAGGTCTGGGAAATCGCAAATATGCTAATTTTGAAATGTGAGTGAATAATGACGATTGGGCGGTTTGCCATTCCGGCTGCGCGCCCTAACCAATACGCGAAACATCCCCAGCTTACGCCCCCACCCGCAACGGGTCATTGGTAATCAGCCAGCTCCACAGGGGGGGGGCTCCCAAGGTTCCTAAATTTGTCTGTGTCACTGTGCCTAACTAATTTTTGTGGACTTGCTGTCATAGCAATTACTAATGCCCAACGAACAACCAGTATTGTTCCTGGCACCCGCGGGGATACCTGCATTATTGTCTCTCTGCTTCTCCTCTTCCTCTTCTTCTCTTCTTCTCTCTGACGGGCTCTCGGAAATAATGAAGAAAGAAGAATAGAAATGTGAAATAAGCACCTAGCGATAAGTAACGCGGTTTGTGTCAAATCTGCGCATCGTATACCGCGGCACGGCAAATATGCGCAGCCATATGAATATGAAATTCTTTTTTACCTTTTCCCGCTTCGTATACGCTTCGTATGATTTTGGAAACAAGACAAACACCATAAAAAAAAATAAAAAGAAAAAGAAAAAAAGAAAAAGGAGAAAGGAAAGAAAAAAAAAAAAAAGGCAAATGATAGAAGAAAGAGAAAAAGGAAAAGATTCCCGAGCTGAGCGGAATTCCGAGGGCGCGCGCGCCCAAGCAGCAGCCAACATGTGACTGTTGCTGACTGAAACAACCTTTTTCTTCCCCCCCTTTGCTCATTTTCGCTCGCTTGTTCTTACACTCTTCTTGAACTTCCCTCATGGAACCTCGTTGGTTCTTGACTCTTGATGCTGGAGATATGACAAGATTGAGACCCGAGCGCGAAAGCTTGAACAAGATCCCGCACCAGTACCAGGATCTTGTTGCTCAACGACTCCACATTGTGAAATTTTCATTTCTCACGTTTGTTTTGCGTTTTCGTTTCTGCACAGGGAAACTCTAGCGCCCGTTTTCAGCTGTGTGTAGGTAGTATATGTATATACTACCCATTGTTAATATTTTACGACTGATGAATATATCTTGCGTCGCGGTGTTTGATAAGGGATCAAACGGTGAATGCAAGTACATGCCTCGTATGAAGCTCATTATATCTAGTATCGTTGTAGTATGTACATATTCAGGCCTGTTTCCTTGTCGGTGTGCTAGTCATCATCTCCTTACCTAGTAATAGTTACTACATACGGAGGACCATAGGATAAAAGTTCTGTGCCTTTTTCTTCTTTTTCTTTTCAGTTATCCACTTCTAGAGGTAAAGAAAGGTTTTGCTCTTTCTCCAAATTCCCAAATTGCTGCAGTGAACAGACAGCTGGAAACACATCACCTATACCCAGACTTAGGTTGCATTCATAGCCCATCCGCCTCTTCAGGCCCGCCAGCTGGTAAATCATCCTTTGGATTGATATACAGTCTATCCCCATTATTTTTACATGACAGCATCTTCCATTACCTCTCATTCCTCTTTACTTTTTTTTTTTTTTTTTTCTCTCTCAGATATAATCCCTACATTTATTCGGTTTGCACCTTCAGATCGAATCCCCCTGTTCTTTAGTTGATTATTCTCTGTTGTCTTCCCTTCTCCTCTCACAAAATTAGACATAGAGACTCAAAACCTGCACATCTTAAAAATATTGACTGGGGATGTTGTGTTTTTTCAAAATATCATGTCCCATTAGAGAGCGTCAAGTGGTGTGAAGCGGTTGACACATGCTTATGAATGGAAATCATCGTGTCCGTGCCACACCATCCGAGCAAACTGCATACAGGGTGACAAAACCACCTTGGAATTGAGGTTTGACTTTAACCCTCTCCATGATTCTCGCAGTCCTCACAAAGTCTCTTATATCTGAAATAGAAGTATGGGAGATCCCCCTTGTTTTTGCTTTATAATATGAGTCTCCTGCTTGTCTGTGGTCGCGAAGCCATCCGTTGCTGCCACCTCGCGAGGTCTCTTTTTTATTTTAACCCTTGGTTGAGATTAGCCAAAGGTTATCCCAGTTCCAAGATATCTATATCCGATACAGGAATACCCGGCATCCTCCCATTTCTTTCGAGTCATCTGTTACCTAGGAACTCGGATGCAGGTGCTGGGTACAAACGAAACTGCCCCTTACTACTGCAAATCAAGTGTTTTGATTTGTGGAAACATCTTTAGAAAGCACATGCCACGGGTCATATTGTCTTTCTAGCTTCGGGGGAATTGTATTCTCGGATGAAAATTTGACTTCATTTTTTGAGTTGTTTCGTCCATATATACGCTTGTTGTTGTGACCGTTTCCTTATTCTTTACCTTTTGCAAACTCGGTTTCAAGATTAGTCTTTATTCCAATATCGTAGGTTTTTCAATTATATGACTCGGCTATCATTTCCACAGAGAGAATTGGTGTTGGCTATTACGTCAACCTCAGACCCAGGGGTCCGATGTTTTCTTTTCTCTTCTCTTATTTTCCTTTCCTGTATCACACTGGAAGTAGTGCAGGATGCTCTGCATATAGAGCCAATCTCACATATATATATTAAGTCCATCTGTAGAATATAAAATAAGGAAATGTATCATGCAGAAAAAATAGAGACAGGGAAACATGGCAATAAAGTGATAAACTTAAGAAAGGATGAATATATTGAAAATGACCAAAAGGCGATACACTTAGCTTCCAATGAGAAACAAACCGGTGGGATGGGTGACTAACTTTCCAACTCTCCACAAGGATCATATGCTTTTGTCTTATCCCTGACAAACAGCCCCTTGATATCGAGCGGATCCAGAATCTTCTGCGAGAGCGGTCGTGAATCTTGCAGCGCCCCTTCGATTGCTTCATTCTCTCTCTCCTGTCCATCGAGCCCCACATATATGCGGGAGTCCATGGGGAGTATGTGGCCAGGATGAAATATATTGAACATGGCGGTGTTAAGAAACATTATAAGCGCCTCACATATGAGAAAAGGCGCCTCTGTCGTGCGAAAAGTGTGACCCTCCGGAAAAAATGTCTCTGGAGGTAACAAGATGTCAGCCTTGAATGATTATTGCCCAAGTGTTAATTAATAATAAAGAAAATACCTGCAATATGGTAGGCAGATCGTATAATTATCAATATCGACGAAATATAAAGACAATACACGACCGTCATGAACTTTCTTTGCGTACCACCATCCGAAGAAACGAGCCACTTTGCACGAAGTGCACTCATCCTAGCATGGAACAATGTCAAAACACCCACAAAAGAGGCGAACAAGACTGCCTGGGTAATCATGGCAACCCGTATCAAATTGAGCCCAATCTTATAGCGTGTTACCGCGTCGGTGCCTGCTCCGGCAAGCAAGCCGGCGCCGGCCCAGACACATATTTCAGCCAGGAGATCAAATGCGATGAAGGTACGCACGACCCTGATTGGAGACATCGGCGCGACAGATGGAACAAAGCTGAAAAGGCGTCCACAGATAAAATAGTCGGCCCCAGCATAAGTCGGCCCCGCACCAAGAATGAACATGGTGGAGAAGATGTAAAGGGATTTGGTGTTTCCCAAGCCAGAAGCAAGGAGTGAACGCTGAAAAAACCCGATTGCCGAAAACATGGCTCCCAGCGTCAATGGGATCGTGAATTTTTGGGGCCTTGATGTTCTGAGGAGAGATGGGAATGAGAAAAAGCCCAAAGACTGTGACACGTCGGTGGGCATGACCTCACCTATACTGCCACTCATGCAAAGCCGCTGAAAGGGCATAGGCCACCGTGAATAAGATGGCAGCGCCCCTGTTTGGAGAGTAATGGTAGACATCTTAGAATGCCGATTTTAGTCCTCTGTGTCTCAGTTACCAAGGTGGGTGTAAGCATTTTACCTTCAGCTCTAAGCTCCGATGACATGGCTGTTAAGCAAATAATTTGCGGTTTCCAAAAAAAAAAAAAAAAAAAAAAAAAAAAAAAAAGGTTGCATAAAAGGATATCACAATACTAAAATGCTATGCCATTGCCAGAGGTTGTCTCCTGTCATATATATACCGTTCTGTCCAAGGTCGGATCTGCTCTCATGGTCAACCCCCTGTATCAGGGCATTTGCTAAGCACCAATGCTGCGTTCCATTTCTTTTGCCAGATAATGGCCGCTGCTGGAAGAGGAACCCAAGGCCTACTCAGCATGTTTCCCCGGCGAGAAGATGCTGGTGCTACTATTCCAGCACAGTTTTGCTGCTTTGGTATCCCCAGTCTTTCCTTGAACGTAGGATAATAGTCAGCGCTTGAAGAGCTCGATACCCGAATAGGAGATAAGTGTGGCCAAAACCCGCGTTCTTGGGCTCAGCCACAATTGCCCGCTATTCTACAAGGCAAAAGCAAACCTTTATTAAACAGAAAAGATGAGATTCTCCTCAGAATGTAACACAAAGTACGAGTTGTATGTACAATGCTTTTATCCAAGGTACAAAATGATGATAGCGTATTAAACCCCTATTTTATGCAAGAGAAAACCAACAGGTTGTCAAAAAATACCCAAAGTGGGTTAGTTAACTTCCGTTTGCTAAGCTATGTGTGGCAATGTGAAGTCAAGCACATGGGAAAATGAGAACAACTGTAAATACTTTTCTTCTAGACATTACAATTGCTTTTGCGTCTGCAACGTGGCTTCTAATCCAAAACGTTTTTGCAATGGGTAGCTGGGCGAAGTAATATAGGACACCAAAGGAAACATGGTAGCTATGTGCTGGTTTCCACCAGCGTAGCAGATATAACTACTCGATAAGCACCCGATAATGAAAGAAAAAACTAATGTTCCACAACTTTACTATTTCTTAACCTTTAAGCTTTCTAGCCCGGCCTTTTTAATCCCTTTCCTCTTCTTCAGATCAGCCAGAGTGTATCAGAAAAAGTATCGAGGCCGTCGCTACCAGTACGGGAACGCTTTCGTCGTGGTGATGTGGTCATCAGTGATGGCTCCATTCCAAACTCCCGCAGCCTCTTTTCCACTCAACTGATCTGCGAGCCCGGCGGATGCATAGTGGAAGTTTAATGCTGCCTCTGTAGCACGGAATGAAATCTTGAGCATTTCGCAAATCAAGCCTGTTACTGCACCGATAGATGCTGATGATCATGCTTGAAGGTTCTCACATCGTTCATAGAATATCCCGATTCATCATCGGAGATTAAAAGGGAAGAGCAAAGCACCAGAGGTTAGCTGACAGTGCTGGCGTTGGCGCTGAAGTGACTGAAGTTGTTGGAGTAGTGGGAGACGACATCTCAATAATTTCAGAGCTGGCTATATGTGATGTTGCACTTTCAGGAGCAGAGGCGACTTGATAGGCTGTTTTAGGGGCATAGATGGCTGGATAGGAGTGTGCGCTGCCTTCAGTGGCAGAGGTGGTTGCAGGAGCGGTTGCGCTGCTCTCGGATGTACTCTCAGTGGCTGAGGTGGATGTTTCAGGGGTTGAAGCCACTGGAGAGGACGTCTCAGTAGTTGAAATGATGAGAAGGCTGTCAAGGTGGTCGAAGTGGTGGGGAGGACATCTCAGTGGATAAAGTGACAGAAGAGAGGTTGTTGAAGAGGTCAAGCTGAATGTTTCGGGGTTGAAGTCACCAGAGAGGATGCCTCCGTGGTTGAAGAAGAAACCTCCCTTTGAGATATGTAAGTCCAACCACCTTTAGTTTTCATCACATATATCAACAATACCTCGGTAGGTTGACTGGGGCCCAAATACGTCAAACCTCTGGAAGGTTTCTTTTGCCTTGCCATGTGCAGGAACATGATCAGATAAATATACGTAACAACATAACCGAGACCCGAGAAATCCTCCCTGGACTGGAAGGCATGAAACTTCAACGGATGAGGTCATATCCTTCTCCTTCTGATTGGACTCGTCCCGTTTAACGAATTCAATAGTGTTTGTGCCATTATATGTGCACGTAGAAAATAAACGCAGCTTACACGGGTGTTGCTGAGCACAATTCAACTGGAAACGCACCCAGCAGGTACAACCCTAAGTGATGATGGAAGAAGTTGGAAGAAACGTATTGGGACTTTAACTGGCTGAATTCGTAAAGTAGGTTCCATGAAGTGACTTGGGAATTTTTGGGGTTTTTGGAGGTTTGTTGAAATTCTGAATGCCTCATTGTCGGGATCGCTGGAACCGCGGTCCACACTGACAGACTGCACATGTTCCAACCAACCATTTGGGTTCTTGCAGGGTAACGGTGAACAGATTGACCGGTCTTCCAAGGATGAGAAGCAACCTTTGGTGTCTGAACAAAGCTGACTTGATGCCCTTGAAACTAGCGTTCAAGGAAGGAATTCCGACATACCCCAGAACATTTCATCCGTCGAATACCCAAAGAACACAAAGACAGAAATTGCTGTGGTTATACCAAAATAATAATAATAAACAATGAGTTTTGACTATGAACGGACACGGATGGTTGGAACGTATTGTAGACCGCAACCGCTGTGTTCTTTGATGATCTGCCTGCTCTGTGGGTAAACTTAAAGTCACATCTCCAATATTCGTGCTCCAGTTTATTAATATCATCCTCGGGAGAGTTGGCCGTGGACAGAGCAGGCCGTTCCATTTACCGTCAATACCCATTAACAAAAATTGATCATTCCAGCATCCGCACTCTGGTGCCTCTTCCAGGATCACTGCTGATTTTGAAATGTGCTCTTTCGTCCTGCCCTTACAAAACTGCGTCATGTAAAGCGGTCTTTGCATCCATGCTTTCGGCTACATAGGAAACCCACCAGTAGTTGTCGAAAGGTTGAGATCAGACAAGAATAACACAACATGAGAGGAGCCCTACCTATAATCAGTACTAACATAAATAAATATTCCCTGGCTGATAGAAACACCCATACAATTGAAAGATTCTCGCGAAAGTTGGTACATCCACGTGACGACTGTCGTTTCCAAATCTAAAAAATAAGGTCTCTACCCGTCAAACAACTAACTAACATCATGAGAAGGCGATCTCCGTAATTATAGGGAACTGTGCAACGCATGCTCCATATGGCACAATGCCCCACTCCGGAAGACTTTATTTGAACATGTTGCAGGCTGTCATGGAGTCCGAATCGATATCATGGAGGGTACCTTAGTAGAACTGACGGCGTTCGTTGAACGGTCGAAGGTGTGTCGTCAAAGGCCCAAGCGCCGGGCATTCACGGGGCAATGGCGGTTATCTCACGTGATAGAGACGGCTCAAACGCTTGAGTTCTGATTTTGCACGATCAAGTTCCCCAGACGCTTCAATCCATCTGGGAACCAACACCCACATCCTTCCAACACCTGAGCCTCGGTGGGCCTCACAACTCCATTCTCAAAATGACAAATCAGGACTTCAAACCCCATTTCTCGCTTACCGTATTACGTACGGTACCGTATAGACGAGTAATACAGTATAGATCTAGTACATGTATTGTACCGTATAAGAACGTATTTACTTCTAATCTTATCAATCAGTCTTATCAGATGGGATCCCAGTGCCGCATATCCTTGTACATGTATGGTATTGTCACAACAGAGAATTACATCGCATTTCCCGGCCAGAAAAAGCAGCCAGAAAAAGCAGCCAGAAACACAACCTGGGATCACAGCTCACACACGTCACTGGCGGACACTGCTCCGCACCTAAGGAAATCTCTCTTTTGGAGAAGTCATATTAAAATGGCCTTGCCACGCCAGTTGCTCTCTGTCTTTTCGTGTTTGAAGTCTCTGTTCCACCTCTACCCGACTTCCCAGCCCGATTTCTTACTCCCTTCACCATGAAGTCGACTCTTCTCTCCAAGTTGCAAATCCTTGCACCTGTGGTTGAGAAGCAACCCATCACCAATGGAGAGGATAAAGAAGTGGGAGCTTCTTCTGAAGATCAAGAAATCTCCAGCGACGAGGAGACCATTTCCCCGGACGCCCAGGGGGGTGTACGCAAGATTGAGGCTACGACAAAGGTTTGGAGCACACAGCATCTTATCTTCGCATATGTCATGTATGTTGTCCATTCCATTAGCTCCACCCACCGTTATTCGTAGCTAGAACATGACTGACATCATCCTTCAGGATATGGATTATCACATTCGTCGACACAATGCAGCAGGGAATGTCCAATTCCTTCCTTCCTTATGTCACCAGCAGTTTTAAACACCATTCATTGACTGCCTCGACCGGTATTATGTCGAGCATCATCGGGGGTCTAGTGAAGTTACCACTCGCCAAGGTCCTGGATATCTGGGGTCGACCTCAAGGCTTCGCCTTGATGACCTTCACACTGGTTATCGGTCTTATCATGATGGCTGGATGTAACAACGTCCAGACCTATGCCGCTGCCCAAGTCTTCTACTGGGTCGGGTACGCTGCCCTTTGAAGACCTTTTTCTTTTCCTTTCTTTTCTCTCTTGTTTCTTCAAGCGAAAAACTAATTAGTGTTGCGTCTCTTGTCAGGTATAACGGAATGTCTTACACGTTGGGCATTTTCATTGCTGATACATCTGCGTTGAAAAATCGAGCCCTTATGTTTGCATTTATCTCGTCACCCTATATCGCCACCGTCTGGGTTGGTGGACCACTTGCGACAGCCTTCCTGAATGGTCCTGGATTCCGATGGGGATATGGTGCTTTCTCCATCATTACCCCTATCATCACCTTTCCCCTGTACGCAGTGTTCACCTGGAACTACAACAAGGCCAAAAAGGCCGGCTTGCTGCCTTCCAGAGAGAACAACCGTACTTTTGCTCAGTCATTCAAACACTACTTTTACGAGTTTGATGTTATTGGAATCATCCTCCTAGCTGCAGGATTGGCTCTGTTCCTTCTCCCATTTAGTCTCTATTCGTACCAGAAGGACCAGTGGCGGTCATCCATGATCATATCCATGATTATTTTGGGCGGCCTCCTCATCATAGCCTTTGCCTTGTACGAGAAATATCTCGCCCCCGTCTCCTTCATACCTTTTAACCTCCTGGTTGACCGAACCGTCCTGGGTGCCTGTATTCTCGCCGCAAGTTTATTCGTCAGCTTTTTCATCTGGGACAGCTTCTTCCCTTCCTTCATTCAAGTCGTCAACAACTTGACAATTACAGAGGCTAGTTATGTTGCCAACATCTACAGCATTGGCTCCTGCTTCTGGTCTGTCGTGGTGGGCATCTTAATCCGATGGAGTGGACGCTTTAAATGGCTTGCTCTCTATTTTGGTGTCCCTTTGACTATTCTCGGTGTCGGCCTCATGATAAACTTCCGCCAACCAGGCGTGAATATCGGGTATATCATTATGTGCCAGATTTTCATTGCCTTTGCTGGAGGTACTTTGGTTATCTGCGAACAGATGGCAGTTATGGCCGCCACTTCGCATCAGTACGTTGCTGTTGTTCTTGCAATTGAAGGCATGTTCGCCAGCATTGGTGGCGCCATCGGTCAAACGGTTGCCGCCGCGATCTGGACCGGGGTGTTTCCCAAGAGATTAGCGGAGTACTTACCCGAGGCGGAGAAGGCCAACGCCACCCTCATATACGGCGACTTGGTGGTGCAGAAGTCGTATCCAGTTGGAAGCCCTGCAAGGAATGCCATCAGCAAGGCTTACGGCGATGGGCAAAAATATATGCTCATCGGCGGCACGGCAGTTTTGGCTATCTCTCTTGTCTCCACCATGGTATGGAGAGATATCAAAGTCAAGGACTTCAAGCAGGTCAAGGGCCGTGTCGTTTAGTGCGGTCAGCTTTCCTCTCTCCAATTGAACGGGTGCAGCAGGGGCTTATCATCAGAGCGCGAGAAAAATGCATTTTGGTTTCCATGACTGTTCTCTGGTTACTTGGTCTAGAAGCCTAGCTACTCTGGGATGATTGAGGAGAGATTGGTAGTTAAGGATTGGACGAGCAACTAAAAGTGTGGTCAATTTCAACTAGGTGCAAACACAGTTATTCCGTATTTCTTGTTTGCGGCTTTGTCGTTTATTGCTACGCATAATAATCACGTCCTTTCCGGATTCTACGATCCCTCTTTTCACACATACCCCAGTGTCGGACAGCTTATTTTACTTTGTTTTGATATTTTAGCAAGTCTTCAGAGGTAGCATCCCAAAAAATCAATTAGTTGTAACAATACCCAAATACGGAGAGTACTGCATTCGGATCCTGAGTTCAATTATTGTTTCGTTCAAATTTTGGTGCTGAAATTTGGAAGCGCAGGGCCGAGGCGCGTTTCCCTTAAGAAAAAAAAAAAAATTAAAACAGTTCGCGAGGTGGATTCGTTTATAATATCATGGTGCGGCTGTTCCTGGGGTATCATAATCTATCTGGATTGAGAACCATGCAGCCCAGTTATGGATGATCCTCGACGTCCTTTACCTGAAGAGAATTAATAAAAAGCTACGCACAACACATACAGCTAGCACTCTACAGTGGTGGCACATTGTCACAGTCTAGCATACTTTTAATTGTGTAGACACAGATACAGGAAAGACTGTCGGCATGGAAATTTGGGATGCGCATTGGTCGTGAGAAAACAGCGACAAGAGGGCAGAAAGGGCTTCTTGAGGTTCTGTGGCCAGTTGAAGGGAAAAGCGGTTAGGTTGGAATGAGACATATTTGTGCGTAGTTATTTTTGGGGGGGTGCCGAAGTGTTCCATTTAGTACCTGGTTGCCAACTACTAACTAAATTAACTTTCTACGAGACTGCTTTGTCCTGGCCTTGCAACCTGGAACACCAGGGGCACGGAGTCGGCAAACTTCCGGTGGATATGGGTGAGAAGGTTGCAGCTAGTTGGTTACCAGTGTACCTCGAGTTGACGCTGGCTGGGCTTCCATCTTACACAAAGTTTGGGTTCGAAAAGTTGTCGCAAGAAATGGTTGTTGAAACCCGACATGACGTATTTTGTGTCAGACGTAAAGGTTCCGTTCATAGTCGAGATGCCGTCAGTGGCATGAGGGATGAGATTCGAGGAGTGGGACTTAGAAAGGATAATTATCCCCTCATTCTTGAAGGATTGCTGGTTAACTGAAATTTACAAATTTTCTGACAGTCATGTGCTGGTTCAGCCACCATGCCGCGGGTTGCGAAAAATTATCCGTTTAAGGTGCGAAGGTGGAGGATGACTATTATTAGTATTATTATTGCTTTGCAAGACCAGGGGAAGTTCCTGTTATTTCTCGCATATGCACGGATCATTGTACTTCTGTATCTCGGTTCGAAGTCTGCCTTGATCAAGTGGGAGCGAGAGTGAGCAGCCAAAAAAGAACTAAACTTTTCACAGATGCCACATCAAAACACCCCCCACCCCTCCCACATTTAGAGCGCGCGACATTTCCCGCTCTCAAACGAAAATGGTGGAGAAAGACCAAGGGCCAGCAGAAGGTTAAAAAACACTGGTTCGTTCCCACTCAGCAAAAGGTTTTCCTGACAACAAAAATGTCGCCGAAACTTAGTGTGTTTTAAAGTTATCAGATCCGTCGGACAAAACCTTGTTTTACGGATCTGATAACAGTCTGGTCATGACCAATACACGAACTATTACAGTAATATTACGCATTACACCGCATCGATAATACCCAGCTCCATACATACCAGATCTGTATATTACCAGACACCCCGAAACCGGTTCCTGTTCCTGGCAATGTTGATGGGCACTCAAACAAAGGTGATAACTTGCATACAGTTGGAACTGCATTTGCTAGATGATACCTAGGTACACACACACCTACCTAGGTCCTTCGTTTAGCTATATAATGCATGTCTCATCAAAATGCCTACCTAACTACCTGGGTAGGTATCATTTTCATTCTTGAGCAACGGTGCATTCTAGGGAGAAATTCACCGCTGTCGATAATGTGGATAGACATATTACTCTGCACTTTGGACCCGACTTCCTAATCATGGCAACCACTATTCCGCAATTCGAATATGCACCGCAGAAGACATCATGGCTGAAGCGCGATGTGCTGCTCTTTGCAAACACCATTGGTTGCCAGCCGAATCGGGAGCTTCATTTCCTCTATGTACGTACGCCGATAAATAGACCTATGTAGATAAATAGATCGTTAACTGGAGCAATTAGGAACTACATCCTAACTTCCAAACTTTCCCTACATATCCCATCGTGCTAAGTACGTGGTCTCTTTCCGGCGAGATGTTATATTTCCATATTCATAGTCGTACCAGCTTTTAAACACACGGACATTGACACTGTTGACTTCCTCGCACGGAATGCATCACGCGCTCTGCCTCCGGGCTGCCCTAAGCTAGACTGGGGCGTAGCCGTCGACGGGGGACGCGGGATGACATTCTTGCGACCCTTGCCTCCATCAAGCGAGGGCAGAACTTGGGAGATTCATTCAAAAGTGCTAAATGTCTTTGATAAGGGACCAGGAAAAGGAACAGTAATGGAGATTGAGCATGTTCTGAAGCAGAAGGAGAGCGGGGAGGCGTATACTCGCTCTTGGGAAAGTGTGTTCTTTAAAGGGACTGGAGGTTGGGGTGGAGAGCGGGGTGAGTCGATAAATCAGTGTTCTACTCTTATTCTATTTTACGGATTGTATGGACGCCCTCCCGGAAGAGGGGGGGGGGGGGCGACCCTGGAGAGCAGGATGGGCCTCCGGGTGTATCCGACAATACGAGTGCTACTGCTGATAACTACATGCAGGCCCCAAAATTACACGGTATCCTCCCCCAAGTCCAACAAGAAAGCCGGACGCGGTATCGACTTTCCAAACACACGCGGAAACAGCACATCTCTACCGGTAAGTCCTCCTCCCCTTTGCCACAAGTATGTCCTGTATAAAAGATCTGACGACTTCTCAACGCACATAGCCTTAGTGGTGATTATAATCCGCTTCATGCCATTCCGGAGCCTGGGAAAGCTCTAGGCTATGAAGGAGTTATTATGCATGGACTGTTCAGCTGGAATGTTGCTGCCCAAAGAGTCCTCTCTCGATATGGTGACAGCGACGGCCCACGTCTGCGTGACTTTGAGGCAAGATTTGCTGCGCCGGTAATACCGGGAGATAAGCTGGATATCCTCATGTGGGATATGGGAGTGTCGAATAGAGCAGTGGACATATGTCAAGAAAACGAGACGCTACGCGAAGTGCGATTCGTAGTGAAGGTTGGAGAAACTGTTGTATTATCTGATGGAAGAGCGTTGTTGACCAATAATATTAAAGACTCTGCTGATTGCAAGTTATGACTAGTTAACTAACTAGATAACTAGTTAGTTACAGATTGGTCAAATAATGTCTTAACAGAAAAAGCTGATTAAAAGGAGAAAATATTTTAACTATGTATAATTAAACAAAACGCCCACAAATGGACGTCCTTCAAAAAGTAAACAACCTCCATTACAAAATAAAAAGCTTCACACAATACACTCTCTTTCTTAATAGGTGTGGATGGCCAAGGATATATGAAACCTAGAGCAAAACTCGGCCCGCTAGAGAGATAGAGGATAAATCGACAGTTGCATGTATACAACTATTACTGACTTAAATTTTTGACGTATGCCGTTAAAGCAGGAAAGGCCACCACCATACTCCGTACCCCATGCTACCATGAGGTAGCCAAGTGTAAAGTTTATACGGAAACCGGTCACCCCGAGATGAGACCTTTTCCCGCAATAGCAAGCTTCGAAAAGCCTATAGTCGTGCGTAATTCTCTGCGCGCTTGCTGCTTGCAAGTATGGAGTCAAGCAGTTCGCTGCTACGCACAGATAGGATGGAAAGAAGGCTGTCACTCAACTGCTCAAAATTAAGAGTTGTCAGCAAAGTAGACGAAGAGGATAGTTTTAGCGCGGTGAAAAACGGTTCCTTACACCATGAGTGCTTTCACAGCATCCCTGGAGCCAGATTCCAGCATCTTGTTTGACCTTCCCGTGATGAAATCGCAGCCGGTAGTCTCGATCCACATGGTATTGCTCTCCGGTTGCCGGAGCCGCGACGATCGGTTCCAAGGGTTTGAGCATGGTTGCAAAAGGATTGCGCGTATATCCAGTAGCAAGGACCACTACGTCATACCTTTCGCCAGAGCTCTCGATCTGCCCGGATTGCGTGTCCTTTACGTGGAGCTCTACTTGGTTATTTGGCAGTTCTTTTAAGCCTACAACCTCACGGCTAGTAATCAGGCGCAGTGACCAATTAGCAGGATTAGGATCAAGGAACTTCTGGCGATATAATTTCTCATAAACTGATTCCAGAAGTGATAGACGAACAACGCCGTAATTGGTAGCTTTGTTCTCGAGGAGAGCCTGTTGGCGTGCTGGGTGATTCAGAGAATAGAAACTGTCGACGCTGCTTGGGTCGAAAATCTCATTGACGCTATCAAGGTTTGGGTAATTAGAATTGGAGCGGTGACAATTGCAATTCAGAATTAAAGGCAACTCACAATGGGCTATCGTCGCTGGGCTTCAATGATGAAGCTTTCGTGATGAGGGTAACTTTGCAATTGGGATATCTCGATTGCATATCTTCAGATATTTCAACCGCACTCTGACCTCCACCAACGACGGCAAAGCGGTAGGAACCACCTCTCTCTCGGAGAAACTTTTGTTCAGATTCTAGATAGACAGAGGAATGGATAACAGTGCTGGGTAGAGGTTCGTTGGAGAGCTCCCTTGGAATAGCTCGCTCTCCTCCGCTAGCAACGACGACGTGCTTGGCAGACAGCTCTCTGAGCTTTCCAGATTGCACATCACGGACCATAACTTTGAAATGTTCGGCTGGCCAACCGGGTCTAGCCTCTGCGGCAGCAACGCTAAGCACCTCCTGCTTGTATTGAACCCAGTCATCAAAATGCGAGGCGCACCATTTCATGTAGTCATTAAATTCCTCTCGGAAGGGCATATGTGTCGAGAGATTGGTAAAGTGGACAAGACGGTTTTTTTGGTGTAAATAGTTAAGGAAGGTGAAGTGAGAGCAAGGGTTCCGTATCGTGGCCAGATCCTTGATAAATGAAATTTGCATCTTGCTGCCAGGGAGCAGCATGCCCGTGTGCCAACCAAATTCTCTCTGTCTCTCTAAGAATAAAACACGACGGTGGATTCCACGGTCTCGCATAGCAATAGCTATAGCAAGGGCAGCAGGCCCAAACCCAACACAAATTATGTCGTATTGGCCGCCATCATTAGAACTCCCTTCCGCATTGTTCTCTCGCAGGAGCACAGCTTCCCGTCGGTGGGGATCGTCGTTCTTGATAACGGTCTCCATGGGGAATGATGGTAGTGAATATGGGAGGGGATAGGACGAGGTAATCTCAGCGTAATTAGGTGTTTAAAAAAAAAAAAAAGTTGTCAACGTAACAAATAATCGAACGTTGCCGGTGGGAAATTAGAGGGAATTCGAAAACTTAAGAACCCTTAGCTGAAGCAAAAGCACACTGCTGGTTTGGTCCGGCGATTGGCATCGCCTGATGTTGTTGGAGTGTCATATACCATGCATCGATCACAGCGTTGAACCTCGCGGGCCCTGTCAAGGATGCGACGGTAACGTAAAACCGCAACTTGCAAAATTGTCACAGCAAGATACCGCAACTATGGCCGTAATCTCCAAAAACCCAAATCTCAGACGGTGGCGGATCCGGGGTGTCTAACAAGCCAACGAGCCTTGTTTGTGGCTGGCCAAGGAAATTAGCTGCCGTCTTTGCAGAGAGAGAGAACCTTTGAGGAGTGAGAGAACCTTTGAGGAGTGAGAAAAGTCCAGGTGAAAGTTCCTGAGGTCCGAAGAACTGGACTCCGTTCGCAGCCGGTAATACAACCCAAAACATCATCGATCGCTATTTTTGTGTGTATTTTTGTCCCTGACACTCTAGTGTAACTTTGTTCTCGAAATTACAGGTTTGGTAAGATTATCTGATTGATTAGATTCCTTATCTCCCGTTTTCATGCGTGTCTACACTCCCCACCCACTCCTGTAATAAATCATCCGCGACAGATGGAAGAGTCTCTGCACTGTCACATGTCCCCACAACCGTAACATTTCATACGCTTAGCAGGCTAGATACATTGGAACAGTGGTTCATCAGCTTTTCTTTTTTGCATGTTTCAAATCCATCAACCCTGGTAAGGGAGACTTAGACAGGATGGACTTGACAGGGGGGTGCATTACCTCTAAAGGGCTGCGGCAAATCCTTAAGGGGGAAGGGTATAAAAAAAAAAATTAAAAAAAAGGAAGGAAAATAAAAAGAAAGTAAAAAAAAGGAAGAAAAAAAAAAACCTATTATATATGTAATAGCTGTTGTAAAGAAATGCAACATTGGGCCTTCGGGGTGTGTAAGGGTAAAGTAAACACAAAACGCAATTGCTAAAATGGCGACAACATTGAATGACTCTTCTCTTTGGAGGCTGCAGCAGACGTTGAATCATATCCAGCCACAGTGTATACGTGAAAATGAACAAAGGCTTTCCATCGTTCACGGGCCCACCCATCCTGCCCTTTGGGAGATGACTTTGGGCGGATTGCTTGAATTCCAATGTCTACGGTATCGTGATCTGGAGTGTGTCGTTGTCCCTTGGACCGGCGCACGATGGACTTATGGGCGCCTCGAGCACGAGAGTGGTCGTCTTGCGCGTGGGCTCCTGGCGAAAGGAATCCAACGGGGAGATAGGATTGGAGTTATGGCTGGCAATTGCGAGGAGTACGTGTCTCTGTTTTTTGCGGCCGCCCGTGTTGGGGCTATCCTGGTTGTCATCAACAACACCTATACCCAGACGGAGTTGATATACGCTCTCAATCATACAGGCATGATTGTCCCTAGATACTCCATGCTGGTTTTTGGGATGGATTGGCTGATTGGCTGATGAGTAACAGCTTGCAAGCTGCTCTTCATTGTTCCTCGAATAGGGCGACGCAATCTGGAGAACACCTTGGATGACCTTGCCTCTCCCGATATTTCGAAGCGCGTTCCAAATCTTGAAGAAACGATACTAATCCGAGGAAACTACCAAAAGTTCGGGACATATGAGTCCGTTGCCCTTGAGGGGAATTCTGTTTCCATGAAGGCCATTCAGAGAAGGCAGGACACTCTGTCGCCATTCGACGTCTGCAACCTGCAGTTTACCAGTGGCTCAACAGGGAATCCCAAGGCTTCAATGCTGACACATCAGTAAGTCTCTGGCCTCTTTGCGTTTAACAGCAGAAGGCACTGACCTCATTACAGCAACCTGATCAACAACTCACGGTTCATTGGTGATCGAATGGACTTCACGGAATACGACATCCTTTGTTGTCCACCTCCATTGTTTCACTGTTTTGGGCTCGTCCTTGGCCTCCTCGCTTGCATAACTCATGGGGCGAAGGTGGTTTATCCTGCCGAAACTTTTGAACCCGGTGCCGTCTTGAAGGCGCTATCGGACGAAAGGTGCACAGCACTACACGGAGTGCCCACCATGTTCGAGGCGATCCTAGCACTCCCAAGACCAGACACATTCGACTGCTCACAACTTCGGACGGGGATCATAGCCGGGGCCCCAGTACCTCGCCCGCTTATGAAACGTCTATGGAATGAGCTTAATATGACGGAGTTCACTAGCAGCTATGGTTTGACTGAGGCATCACCCACGTGCTTTAATGCGTTTACCAGCGACTCGATTGACACCCGGCTCACGACGGTGGGCACAGTCCTTCCGCATGCTAGTGCCAAAATAATCAATCCCAACACGGGGGAGACGGTGAAAGTGGGTGAGCGGGGAGAACTCTGCATGGCTGGATATCAAATACACAAAGGGTACTGGGAAAACACAGAGAAAACTGCAGAAGCACTGATAGAAGATGAGGATGGCACGATATGGCTGCGCACCGGCGACGAGGCCGTGTTCAACTCTAAGGGCTATTGTAGCATCACGGGGCGCTTCAAGGACATCATTATCAGGGGAGGAGAGAATATCTATCCTCTAGAAATCGAAGAGCGACTCACAGCACATCCAGCCATCTCGCGAGCTGCAGTGGTTGGACTTCCAGATAAATATTATGGGGAAGTTGTCTGCGCGTTCTTGACCCTCGAGGAAAGCCACGATTGCCCGTCCGACGACGAAATCAGGGACTGGACCCGCAAAAAGCTCGGGGGGCATAAAGCACCCAAGCACGTGTTTGTATTCGGCTCGGATCCAAGGCTTCCAGGAGATATACCCCAGACTGGCAGTGGCAAGGTCCAAAAGCAGATTTTAAGAGATCTGGGACGGAAGCTAATTTGAAATGGTACGAAGTCCACTGGTGCAATGTAGTGTAGATACATAACTGAAATAGATCCAAAGAGTCGGTTTAACGACAACATTCTTTATTTAGTTCTCAGAGATCTCTCCATTGCTTATGATATTTTGGCTTGAAAAGGAGTTGGAAGCATCAAAGCGAGCGAGCAATTCCCCTGTCCCTCAGCTTGAGCCGGGGTGCCCCGTATCATATTAAACGCGCGGCTCTTAGACGACGTTTATCGCGACGCTAACTATCAGTTTTTTCCATGTTCATTGGTCTCAAGCAAAATCTATCAGACGGGAGGAATAGCGTAGAATCCAATTAGAATAACCACTGTATTTCAAAACGTTGCTCTCTTCCCTGCTCATGTCCGCGGATTTCACACAGCTTTTATAGCCATTGGATCGTTCTGCTTCATCCCCACCTTTATAGAGATGGTTAATGTCGGCTAAATTCCGTGCAAAGAATCAATATACATGAAATCGTGCTTTAGCGATATCCGAATTCGGAGGTAATGTATATCCGTTCATCATTCCAACGCCCACAGCTATAGCTATCTATTACAATTTGCTTGTATGCTGCTTCGCCGTCCCATTGCTGGTTACACTGCCAAAATTAACCACTTCGAAAAACCTCACCCGCTCACACCTCACCATCGCTGACCTCTTATGGGGTAGGTCTCCCCACTTGTGAACATGAAACCCGTGTGCAGCATCGTATCCCAACACCGGTCCATTAGCTGCATTGGGCTCGCCCACAACACAAACAGTGCGGGGTTCGTCGAGGAAAATGTAATGGATGAGGCTGGTCCACCACGCCATTGCCCGATGCGGTCCACGGAATCGCGCATCACCAACCAATGAATGCCGGCCACGATCCCAATCGAGGGCCGGGTAATATGTACCCATGTGGTCCTCCTAATTGAAAAAAAAAAAGAAGAAAAAAGTTAGCTTGTGATATATGATAGCAAAACAACCTATCCGGGGAGGAGTAAGGTATATGAAGAATAAGAAAAATCTTCCAGATTGGTAGAACAGATCATACCTTGGCCCAATAGATTTCGAAATAGGCGAAATATGTATCGTCAAACCGTGCCAATACAGCCATTTGGTGCGGGTCCTCATCAATCTTTCGCAAATACTCGCGATGTTCGTCCAGCGTGCCGGTCTCTTTCCAGTTGACAGCGACTCGAGGGTCATTCTGCCATTTATGGAACAACTCGAGATGCGTCTCATTCGTGTAGTCGAGATGATCCATGGCGAAAAACTCATCCAAGTGCGGAATGTACCTACTATATATTGGTGCACCACGGGCAGGCTTTGCCGGACGGACAGGATGTAGTGCATGGACAGGGCGATCGTTGAGTTGCGAGGTCAAAGTGTACTGTAGAGGGAACGCTGGATATTGGGATGTCTGTATTCTAGCACAGCTTGCCTGCGGAGTAGCAAGCCAGGCGGGCCGTGTCCCTAGTGGAGAGCCGGCGCCTTGCCAGAAGGCAGCCCTTGAGACCAAAATATCGTTAATTCTGTTCGAAGGCTGCGACTGAGTTGAATTGGGAAATTTGGTGGAAAGCCCAGTCGCGTTGATTTCTGCGTACAGGAGATCTTTCTGCGCTCCCGACAAGGATAGTCGGAAGGACTCTTCCGATGGTCTCATGGATAAGATCGCATAAACCATCATCCATATTTGACCGACAGTCGGTGCGAAATCTCCATCCCAAGTCACGAATGAGACTAGATTGCGACATGCTCGCGCCCAGGCGGTGTTGTCTGATTGAGCTGGTAAGGTAGACTCGGGGCTCGGAATCAACTCGCTGAAATATAGCATGTCATTGTGAAGAGGGTCCGGGGGGTTTGTGGCTCCATTGTTTTGATCTGTTGACAATCTAAGCTGAAAAATTTTCCAATTGGGTCCGGAGGAAGCTTGGTAAAGCTCATATTTTGTTTTATATGGCTCCGGGAGCCGCACAAACGGCAGGTCGCGCATCTCAGGTAGTGAGCTCATTGTACAGTATGCACCTGCGAATAGACGGCAGGGTACGAAAAGGAAAAAGAGGTAAGTTCCGAAGTTATTCAAAAATATAAAAGGTCGGGGAGTCGATTAGAGTAGAGATGGATCCAATAAGGGGAAATTCTTCAATATTCTCCTCTGCAAGAACCAATCCACGATCCATGTGTTGACACCTTAATACTGCAGGGGGCCTCCACTCCATCGACCCGGATAGAAGAAACCGCTATGGGTGTTGCTTCTACACTCCTCGGTTCATATCCACGAATGCCCGGAAATTTGGACTTCACACCTGGCTATTGTATTGTGTACGTACATACATAATATGCCTCCCCAGGTGTGGAAAATACAACTTTCCACTAAGACCAGGGTCATGTTTATAATACCGTGCGGTCCGTGAAAAAAGTTCCAGATGTACAGTACAGTATTTTTGCTAACCTGGCAATACGAGTATAACTCTATTACGGTCAGTTGCACTCTGTAGCTTGGCGTTACAGATCGTGGATATCTAATCAGATCATCTGATAACGATATCTGGTCGATATTATTAGTCATATTATTGACTTTCCTCTTCCGTGGTTCAACCCAAGGTCAGAGCGCATCAGATAAGATAACAAATCAATAAACTCAACCATCAACGAATGATTAGCGAGATTACTCTTTTCTTCACTGCTTTTTAAGTTTTCTTGGAAAACGCCATTAATTTGCCGCTCCGAATGCATTATCAGATCGTTTAACACACGAACGAGCCGACAGGCGGGGTGGTCAATATGACAAACATCCCGATTTGACCCGGTTGTCAAGAAACCACTGAAAAACCTCTGTTGTGGGTTCAACCAAGGTACTTAAAACCTCAAAATGTATTGTTATGTCTACCACGCGGATGACAAGGACATGGAACAGGGGGACTATTCGAGAAGGCCTCACCGTCGTTCTTCCCGGATCACGTCGGCAATTGCAAAGAATTTGATGCAATTCCGAGTGTTCCCGCTCCAAGAAATGTAACACCAGGAATGCAAAGGTGCCATCCTCCCTCCCCGAGGACCATGTAACGTGGCAAGCAGAATAATAAGAGGACCCTAGCTGTGCAGGATTTGGGTCAAAGCTCTCGGTTGTTCGGAGTTCTAGGACCACACACCGCTTCAATGAACTAATCGAGCTGTTTCCATGTCAAAACCATACAGGAATAGCAAGAGCTCTCAGAGGACAATGGGAAAAGACGGTACAATTGCGAATAACATTTTAGCAGACCTTCACAAAGAAACGAAGAAAAGAAATTATTTTTCATTTGCTTGCAGGAGTTTTGTTATCTGATCAAACTCGTGCGGGGACATGTTTGGCGCCAATTTAGTTCATCCTATGTAAGGACCTCTTGGACAAATTGTAGGGAGTTACTGTAAGATAAAACTTGTGAAAAGATTAAATTTCTTATTTACATACATTACATACATACCATAAATACTTGAATCTGTATTTACGTGGGTGGAGATAGAAAGTTCTATACTTCTATGTATTTCAACAAAAATACGGGGCAAGGACATTCCATTTTTGGTGAACAATTACGTTACAGTGCATCATCTATCCTCGGGAGGTTTCGTAGATTGAAAATAGAAAATTCCATGGATGAAGGGATGTGATAACAGGGGGGTGCAGAGAAGAAGAGTGAGGGGAAAGGAATCGATGCGGGCATGAATATGTTCTATGGACAAGGAAAGGGACATGTTTTATGTCTATCATGTTTTGACAAATTAAAAAAAGATAATCCATCGTTAAGATCTTTAATTTATATAAATAAGTTTTCTCCGTCAATTGACTGAATAGATCAAGAGCCACTACTCACCTTTCCCAGTCAGTAGTTATGCGTGCGGTGGAAATAGCACAAGTGGAAGTTTCCTGCTTTGATCCACATGCCTTATCTGATGGAGTTATATAACTACTCCACGTATGAGTAGACCAGATCAACTCCGCTGTCAGAATGTGAAGCTTGGAAGGGCACTTGCGAGCCCATTGTCAAATTATTGAATGTCAATATTATATCTGCATCTTTATTGAGTAAAACAAGAGCTTCCATGCACCAAGTTAATTCTAACTTTTATTTGCTCATCTCACTCACTTTTCATACCATCCCTCTTTTTGCAATGACTTTGAAGAAAACCAAAAAGGCCCCTGATGCATGAACACCAACATCGAGCATCGTAAAACCTTCTCAAACAGACATGAAGGGGGAAATCCCCACCTCACAATTTCCTCCTCTATAGCCGCTGAAATAATGTCCTCAGTTTTGCCCTGCACTTAGTATCACCTTGACATTTAACAATATCATTTTTTTTCAGCGATGATATTCAGCTCGATCAAGTCCCGAAAGAGTTCACCAACCATCTTTAAGTACGGGATCTGTCATCAGCCTGGCCATCATACAAATATCTATGTTTCCACGTATATCAAAGCAGTATAGCACGAAATCGATTCATACATGTACTGTAAAATAGGATCCTTTACTATAGTGCTGGCCAAGGGGAGAGAAGGGAAAGGGAGGAACAGATACAATTTTCGAGCAGGTAATAATTTCACCACTTCCACCAATATACCATACACGGGTCTTGAAAGATGCAATTTCAAAAATTACAGCAGTGATAGTAAAATCCTATCACCTAACAGATAATGGATGAAATGTAGCCCAGTCACACCAAGAACAAGGGTAGAGTTTCAGTTTCGCCTGTCGACATGATTTACCCCCCCTATTTCCTTGAAGTTTGCCCGTGGCTGGTGGCCATAGTGTTTTAGAAAAGCGCATTATAGTGATCAATACCTGCGAGGCACGTTCGCAGCTATGGCTTACTCCAGGCAAAACGCATATCTTGGATGACCAGGGCATTGGAGAGTTGGGGGGGGAAGAGTTGGACAGATAGTTGCCACAATGACAGGTACAAAACTGAGAAGGTGACATGTAGCAGAGCATTGGGAGGCCATCCCCAGATATCCTTCCCATAACTAGTTCCCATACACAGCAAATGACAGAGGCATTGATCGATGTCGCTAAGTCTGCACCTCCCTTTTTGATTGATCGAGAATAGTTCAAATACTCCCCCAAAAAACCATATTGAGAAAATAAAATATAAACTATAAACTATAAAATATAAAATATAAAATAAAAAAACTAAAACAGGGAGGGAGAAGGGGGAAGAAGGCAAGACAAAGATGCGGGCGGGCAAACATAATGATCATCCACACTTCGGGGCTTTCAAAAGCGGTTTTCAGCACTCCAGAGGCGTTCTCCTTCAGCGACGCTGCTGGAAACTTGGCGTGAACTTATTTTCTCTAGCATGTTATAATTACGACAGATATCTCTTGAGGCATCAAAATAGGCTCCGGAGCATCGTGGGCGGGGGTTGCTGCTCGTCTTGTCAGTCCAGAAAAGAGCTGAATTACGCTTGGTCAGCAGTTGTGAGATTATGTCGCCCAGTTCATTGAGGATTGAATTAGCCTCCGCGCGCCAAGACTCAAAGGTGACGATTTCGATACCCAAACTGTCGCCCTTCGGGAAGGCTTGTATCTTCCACTCACGCAGCGGTTCTAAGTGTGGATATATCGTATCCATTCGACTGTTCGCCGATAAGAACGCTAAACTTTCCACGTGCTCGACGTCCTGGTGTACCACGGAGTCAAACCAGTCTACCGTCTCGGACCAGTCAGTACAATGTTTGACGATTTCCTTCAACCCAATGCCTTCGAAACGAGTGCTAGAAATGTGCTGGTGTTGGACGAAGTTGAGAAGGTCGACTCCCGTCCAGCCAGGCTCGAATTTTATGCGGACAGGGACGTATTGCCAGGTTGGGCCCATGACAGTGTCGCAGTTGGGAAGATCGATGTTGCGACCACTAACCACTTCCCCAAAAGTGACGTCGCGAACCGCCAACCGGCGAGCCAGACAAAGTGCCCAAGCCGCCGACGGGAGAGTGGCAATGGTGATATCTTTGGGGCGAGACGAGATATCGAATGTTTTGCATATAAAAACCGACTTTTTGGATTCTAGCGGGGTAGATGGACGCAATATTGACATCGAAGCTCCCTTCAGCAGATCGCGCCAGTATTGAATACTTTTGGGAATATTTTCTCGAACAACATGGTGGACAAAAGATGAAAACGGTAGGGCAGAAGGGAGCGATCTCCTTTCATATAGAGCGGAGAGTTGACGTAACAAAATGGGCAGACAGATTTCATCATATTGGGCATGGGAAATACGCATGATCAGACAGCTTCTCCCGTCAGAACACCGAACAAACAGGAATTTTATAAATGGCGAGCCCAGTGGCATCACCATTTGGACATCGAGATTGCAGAGCTGCTCCGCGAAGGTCTCCAGGTCCCCATCTATCTCATATTCGACTAAAGGTAGCTGGAGGTCTTGAAGCACAACACCAAAACAGGACCCTCGGGATTTGACAAATACCGTCCGGAGAATTTCGTTTCGGGATATGAGTTCCTGACAACTCTTGAATAGATGCGGTCTATCAACTGCTGCATCTAGGTAAAATAGCTCGTATCGCGCGGAGTAACGGGGGAGTTTTGTAGTCCCATCCACGGCGATCTCCTGGAGGGGGCGTGCAGGTAGTATATCCGCTATTATCCAGCTTGGGTCTGCAAGGGCTGGTCGGATGGACTCGGAGATGAACGTTTCAATATCTGAGATATCTAGTGTTGAAAACGGAACGTATGCTTTGGCTGGTGTTGAGAGAGACAGCGAATCTTTTACAATATCCGCCATATCCGAAAGTCGTCTGTGCTGGAAGACTTGCATTACAGTCAGCTCAAGTCCCTCCATTCTTCCCTCAGAAACCAGCTTCATGGCGCTAATAGAATCGCCACCGAGGTCAAAGAAGTTGTCGTTGAGGTCAACCTCCTCTTTGTTAATGCCAAGTATACGGCTCCAGAGCTCTTGCAACTTCTGCTGCTCTGATGTCGTGGCATGGAGACGTTTCTTGACTTCTCGCTTTTCTGTTTCTATGTTGGATTTGATCACGTCGGACTTTTGGCCTTTGAAAACTAGTGAACCGTCACTGTTGTACTTGACCAGCTGGCTCGTTTCATGAAGCTTTCCTCTCCTTCCCGGCATATCCCGACATCCAGCGGCAAGCCAGTTTGTGCTTTGGATCGATGTGGAGGTGGCAGATTTAAACTGCCCCTCGATTAGAAGCTCTCCTATTGCCCCAAAGGGAAGTAATCGTTCTGGGTTCTGAGGGTCAACCACCCAAGTTGCTGTTGCACCAGAGCAGTTGGCTCCCAATACTCCTTCATCCAAGTATTTGCTAGTATTGCTGAAATGCCATACCTCAGCTAGATCTTCCTCCGACATTAACTGCAAGTTGCTTACCAGTTCCCCTGAGTCGTCAAAAAGTCTCTGTACAGTTCGTCCGAATTGTCCCAGAACCTTATCCATTTGAGTCACGTCAATGGTTGCTGAGTCAAAACTGGCCATTACAAGGAAACCCTTGGGGTCAAGAGAGCAGACCAGCATGAGTGCATATGTATTAAATTTCAGTGCCTCACGTGCAGCATCTTCGTCTCCTGCCGGGACAAAGCCATTTGCTGGCCCTTCTCCTGTTATGCTCGTGTCATCCTCAGTAGCCATTGGGTGGATCACAATGCCAGTCCTTAACTCGCAAGCTTCGCGTGCGTCGGGGCTTAGGCGTCGGATATGCTGCAGGCCCATGTGTTCATGGGGGATACGAAATGCTGTGTCATCCTGGATTTTTCGTAGATATTCGCTAACTCGTGAATTTCTATCAATTCGTACGCGAACAGGCACTGTGGTAATCATAGGCCCTTCGATTTTGTCAACGCCGACAACTGAGGCGTTTCTACCTGTCAGGGTTTCTCCAAAGATGACATCGTCGGAGGCTGTATAAGCCCCTGCAACTAAGCCCCAGGCTGCCCGAATGGCAATTGCAATACTCGTGCTTGATATTAAGGGCTTGCTTATTGGAACGTAATGTTCAAGCAGAGATTGAGGCTGTGTTTGGTAGCCGGGCCATGGGAGAGATGGAAACTGTAAACTGGTGGCGCCTTGTAGCTGTGCTTTCCAGTAGCTCTTGGACTCGTTGCTGTTGAGGCCACTAAGATATTTGATGAAGGAATTGAACGATACTGGTCGTTCTATTTCTTTCCCGTTGTACGCCCTATTGATGCGCCTGACGATCAATGGCATCGACCAACCATCATAAAGTGCGTGGTGTATCGTCAAGACGAAATGAGCCCCATTTGTTTTTTTATTAGGGAGAACGGCGAAACGGACAAGTTCTGTGCCCAATCCCATTGGCTCATTTCGATCCTGAGCCAAGTACTCCTCTAATGTTCGACCTGACCGCCACGAGATTTCATCCCTGACCACAACTTGCATGAGACCATGGCCAGGAACTTGCACGATACGGGTCCGTAGGATCGCCGAGTCAGCGACGGCAGTCTCAAACGCCCTCTGAAGCCGTTCTGCCGTTTGGATATCTTTGAGCTCAACAACTCTTTGAGCAACATAAGCTTCGCTGATTTTTGCCGAAAGAGCCATTAGCCCTTCCTGGAGCGGAGTACAGGGGTACATATCCACTATCGACGATGCGTTAAGACTGCAAAGATTTGCTGCTTCGACACGAGCATCTTCCGCTTGCCAGGTCGAGTCTATTAGTGAAAATGGTGGTACTTCGGTGTGTACGTCGACATCGTCGGTATGCTTCAAAGTTAAAGCCAGCTCAGAGAGCGTTGGATATCGGAAGATGTCAGCCACACTTGTTAAAATGTTCTCCCGGCGTGCAGCAGCCACCAACTTCATCGCCATGAGTGAATCGCCCCCCAAATCGAAGAAATTGCTTTGCACGTTAATGTCCGCTTCTTTGCCAAACAAATCTATCATGATGTGCTGCAACTTCCGCTCCATCTCCGACTGCGGCTCTCGCGCCTGTTCCGTGGACGTCCTGAGTTTTATAAGCTCCTTCCTTGACATAGCAGATCCAATGGCCCGGAGTTTCTTTCGATCTGTTTTGCACGATACTAACAATGGCATTTCGAAGAGTGGAATGTATGCTGCTGGCACCATATATCGAGGAAGGGAAGCTGCAAGCTCCTTGTCCATGATATTTAAAACATGCTGAAGTTCTGTGGAAAATGCCGCTATTTCGCCCTGTCCCCGTGCTTTCGGTGTATTTTCTTGGGCTATAAATGCGACCAAAGTTGGCTCTCCCTTCATTCCACCCGGTGTGATAACCTCCGCTGCAACCGTGGTTCCAGCAGGTAACTTCATCCTCAGATGATGTTCAACCTCCCCTAGTTCCACTCTCTGTCCCCGGAGCTTTACTTGTTGATCGCCTCGGCCAACGAATACTATGGAGCCTGAACCATCTGGACCATATCGTACGAGATCACCTGTTTTATAGAAACGGCCGTGTCGCCCAGGGATCCCTCCTCCACCGGAAACTAGCCACGTGGGATCCTTGATAAAAACAGTTGAGGACTTTACTGGATCATTAAGATAACCTTGGCCGACAATTGGTCCTTCAATAATGAGTTCTCCAATGGCTCCGATAGGCATCAGGCGATTGTGATCTGCGGGATCCACCACCCATGTAACGCCGCCAACGCCCTTGCCGATGCTGGTGTATGACCGATCAATGTGAACGTCATTGTTAATTGTGCATCCAACCGTGCACTCCGAAGGACCGTATGCAATAATGATCTTTGTGAACCTACCCCAGTTGGCCGCATCTCGGGCAGAAACGGACTCTCCACCTAGACCAAGGACTTCAAGAGATGGTAGAATATCTGATTCGAGTACTCTTGCAACTGACGGTGTCATATGGGCCATGTTAACTTTCATATTACGTATTGCACCGCTAAGATTGTTTACTCGGTCATCTTCGGAGGGTACACAGACACAACCTCCATGTGCGAGGGTGCACAACATGCAATCGATACTGACGTCGAAGGCATACGACGGGAAATCGAGCACGCGTGAGTGTGGTCCATAACCTACAGCCTCCGCTCTGAGCAATGCACCACTGACGTAGTTGGCGTGCGATATCACGACGCCTTTCGGTTTACCGGTACTTCCTGAAGTGAAAATAATATACAACGTAGATGACCCAGGAACGGACGGCAAGGCGGCTGTGAAGCATGAATTTTGCTCTGATTGGAAAATGTGATGGCTAACGGCGAGAACAGTTCCTCTGGGCAGAAGTCGATGTCCCAGCTCCTCCTGCTTTACGGAAGTCAACATAAGATTTGCACTCACTTCCGTCACTATGGTCTCCAATCGTGCCTCTGGTTGACCAGGGTCCGTGAGCACCAAGGCTCCACCCGCCTTCATCACAGCGAGCACAGCAACAACAGTCCACATTGACTTTTCAAAACAGAGTGGCACCGCCGTCCCTATTTTGACACCCAGTTCAATAAGACGTATTGCCAGCTGCGTTGAAAAGCGATCAACCTCTCCGTATGATAGCTCCCCATCCCACGAGACAACCGCCATGCGATTAGAATTTTTTTGGGCGTTTTTCATGAACGTAACGTGGATGCATTCATCAATTTCCGGAGGGACGATCGCATTCCATTTCCATAGTTGTTGCAACTCACGATCCCCAATTTGCATAGCCTGAGCCACGGTCATGTCCAGGTTTACGACTATCGAATTAAATATATCAATGAATCCGTCGACATGGATTTCAATTGCGTTCCGAGATAATGTGGAATGTTGCCCGTGGTGCTGCAAATACAACTTCTCCCCAGATACGGATATTTCTACGGCAAATGCTAGCTATATCCAGGGTTCAGCCAGGGCGATCTCGCAAAGCTGCGTAATGAAATTCAAAATAACTTACATCGCCATACTTTTCCGCGGTGTGAGCCACATTTGTGAAGAAAATGGAATAATCCTTCAACTGCTTTCGTTCGTCATTGGAGATGCTGGGACGCCTTGCTCGGATGGACTCTAGGGGTTTAGAGATGTGATCGCTCTCCCCCGAGATGATATCAATGATATTGCCGGAGAATTTGGGTCTGAAATTGGAAAATTCGTCGTTTGATGCTTCCGTAAGGCCCCACGCAAATTCTCCATCCTCACTGAGTCCACTGCCGCGGTACAGAAGCAATACCCACGCCAAAACCAGGAGGTCAAGCTGGTCCTCCATGTTCCGGTTAAGAAAAAGCGGTTGCTCGATCGAGATGGCATCTACCCTACCATCTGCATCACCGTTTAAGTGAACGCCTCCGTTTGTTTTGACATCTTCACCTGGGGATAGATTGCTGTTCATGGTGCAATCGAGTACAATTGATTCCTGAAGTTGGCAGCCAGTTGTTGTCCTTGCTGGTGCCTTTTTCGAATTCGAAGAATATGTGATGACTTTATCATCCCATGGTATACACAACGTCTGAGCAGGGCGATTTCTCCATACCAAACACTCCCCTACACCTAGCAGTTTTACATTTTGCCACCTTGGTATTTTATCACAATTGCAACCAAGTTCCACCTTAATTATTGTATCCTTACGCTGGTTCGTCACCTCAGGCCTGCCGTCAGAATACATTGTGCAATGCGTCATACGTTCGTTCCTACCAAGGTACCCTTGGCTTGTGAAGTGAAAGATGGAAACTTTACTCCAAAACAGTCCATATCGCGTATTGGACTATTGACCTTCGTTTTTCAATTTCATTTTTGGCGAGGATCCATTTTTGCAAAACAACCCCTAATGGAGACCAGCGGTAAATAGCGGCTAAGGACTTACCCACACAGATAGTCGAATATCCTCATGGATGGGCCGAGAATGGAACGTAAAACCTACCCCATCCAATGACGGTGTATTGCCCTGCTCCCTGATTGTGACTGGCTTTGTGGAGTTGAAAAGAATCAGCTCCACAGGGGAGAAAAAGCCACGAAAAGGCGCTCTCTCATATTATCGTTTCATTGATGTTCGCATCATTATGGAGACAAGCCGAAGCCCAAGCAATTTGTGTTATTGGTGGAGTTTATTCCATCAGATAAGATGACAACCATCTCCGATGTCGCGGCATGGTTGCAGATGGTTTATCTGATCCGTGCACGAATACGCTCACTTCAGCTCGTTTCAATGTATGTACTGCCTGTATTGTATGTATGTACAATACAGTACTGTCGATACAGAGTTACGCGATACGTACTCCGTACAATACCATCTGATAAGATTGATTCCGGAGTGTTTGGAACCAACCAACCTGTTTGAAAACCCGAACAAAGCCACCACCCAGAAAAACAGCAATGACAACAGCCCCTTGTAGGTTTGCTTGGCGGTCGTTGTTGATCCACACAAGCGGGAATGCAGAAAAACGGCAACACTCGAGAACTCTTCGTGGGAGCGAAGCTGGGCAGCTAGGGTCGATAGATCCGGGAACTTCAAACCTTTTGTGCGCAGCGATATGTTTATTCCCAGGGTGCATCGATTCTCACCAGCTTTTGCTCGCAGTTAATATCGCATTGGTGATCAAAGCCGTCTGGGAGGAGGATTTCACTGCTGTCCAACGATCATCATGGCTGAAGCCTCGGGGGCTGCTGGCGATTCTCGAGCCGTAGAGAATCAAAAGGTACTGTATAAATAGCCGACCGAATATATGTATGGAAACAAGGCTAAAAGAGATGATTATTGTGCAGTTTATTAGACGAGCTACCAGATATGCTCGCCTTCTGATCTGTGCGGAGCCCACCGCTGTTGACCTCACGCTTCTCAGCGTCGGTATGCTAGCTGCGATTGCCTCTGGTGTGCCCTTCCCTCTCATGGGTATCCTCTTCGGTCAATTGGTCGACAACCTCAACTCTGCGTCTTGCAGTGCAAATTCCCAAAGTGGGCCATCGCATCAAGCAGAAGTCAATGACAAGGTTCTCAAAGTGGTGTATGTCGGAATCGCCTACTTTGTATTGGTGTATATATACGTGGCCTCGTGGAATTTGTTTGGTGAACGTCTCGCCCAGAGGCTTCGTGAGCAGTATTTCAAAAGCTTATTACGGCAAGATGTTTCCTTCTTCGAGGAAATGCCAGCAGGGGAAGCCGCTTCGCGACTTACGGGGGACATAACCACCATTCAGCAGGGAACCTCTGAGAAAGTCGGCATTGTCCTCAACAGCGTTTCTTTCCTCATCACCGCTTATATTGTCGCTTTTATTAAGGACGCAAAACTTGGTGGAGAGTTAGTGTCTCTAACACCGGCATACCTACTTATGTCGCTTGTAGGCGGTTATTACACACAGAAGTATGCCTCTGTTGTGTTGACAAATGTGGCTGGAGCGGCTTCTGTTGCGATGGAATCATTATCAAATGCAACAGTTGTGCATGCTTTCTCAGCGAATGCACAGCTAGAATCAAAATTTGCGGTCCTCCTGGGCAATGCAAAAGTGGCTGGAATTAAGAAAGCAATTGCAGTAGCTTCCCAGTCCGGATTGCTGTTCTTCATTGCATACTCGGCGAATGCCCTTGCATTTTGGCAAGGCTCGAAAACGATTGCAGATTCAATTGCTACTGGGAATTCTGGAACATCTGTCGGGACCACTTACACAGTAATCTTTATTCTAGTCGATGGTGAGTGCTTCAATTTTCCATCAAGGACAATGAGATTTTCCGCTAACACATCATTTTCAAGCTTCCTTGATCCTAAGTCAGGTAGCTCCGTTCCTCCAAATCTTTGATGCAGCCGGCGCCACTTTCGAAAAATTAGATAAGGATATGAACCGTGAATCAAAAATAGACGGTACAGTAGACGATAGGGGGTTGACTCTCCCGAATTCTGTCGGTGACATCGAATTAAAGAATGTCTCTTTCTCTTTCCCGTCCCGTCCCGAGAACGCCGTGCTTAAGGGTGTCTCAATTTCATGCCCAGCAGGAAAGCATACAGCAATTGTTGGTCTGTCTGGAAGCGGGAAGTCAACTGTCGCTGGGCTGATTACGCGTCTATATGATCCAACAGATGGAGAAGTGCTTTTTGACAGCCATAACATCAAAGAACTCAATGTCCGGTCCATACGAAGCAACTTCAGCCTTGTTCAGCAAGAGCCCTCCCTTCTCGATCGATCGATCTTGGAGAATATTGCTCTAGGTTTAATTAATTCCCCAGCCCATTCTCACTTGACCGCCACTTTGTTGGGGCAGAAACTATCTGACGTCGCCGCTGCCATCAGGGATGGACACGACCTAACGCGAGCGGCACAAATCCAAGGCCCAGAGGTCGTCGAAATCGTGGAACTAGTCCAGAAGGCCGCAGCACTTGCTGATGCTGGTATATTTATCGGCCGTCTGAAGGATGGTTATGGTACGCTTGTCGGTTCAAGTGGTAGTTTAATTTCAGGCGGTCAAAAGCAGAGAATTTCCATTGCCCGAGCTTTGGTTAAAGGCCCAAAACTTCTGATCCTTGATGAAGCTACTGCCGCCCTGGATTCCGCCAGCCAACAAAGGGTACAGTCTGCAATTGAGAGCGTAATGGGCGGGAAAACCTTGATCACCATTGCCCATCGCCTATCCACCATTCAGAATGCAGATAATATTGTTGTTATGAATCAAGGTCAAGTTATTGAGCAGGGGACGCATACAGAGCTGATTACAAAAGATGGAGCATACGCTGGTCTTGTGCGTCTACAGAATCTCAACGCACATCCAGAGCAGGCGGGAATCTCGAGCGAGACGCTAATGGTGGAGGATTCGATAGAAAATGTATCTGAGAAAGTTACCCACAGTTCCCCTGTTGTAGAAGGCAGACTTGATGAGAAGCACTCGTTTGAGGCACCCACACCGAAGGAAGAAGATTCCAATGGTATAAACACGAAACGCTCCATATTGTCCACGCTTAGAGCTCTCGGCCCAATGTTCCGTCCATATCTTCTTTTCGTCCTTCTAGCCTTGGTCAGCGCTGTCGTTGTAGGTGGTACGTATTCTGCAGCTGCAGTCATCTTCGGCAGCACGGTCGGCGAATTAAGTCCTTGCAAAATGCCAGATTCAATCAGATCTGCGGGAAGATTTTTTGGATTGATGTTCTTCACCCTCGCCATTATTGAATTTTTTGCTAATCTTGCAAGTTGGTCCGCGTTTGGATTGATTGCCGAAAAAATCACGTATAAAGTCCGAGTTCTCTCTTTCAGGGCTCTAATGGAGCAGGACCTGCAATGGCATCAGTCTGACGGGCGGAGCCCCACTCTCCTCCTCTCGGTCATCACCCAGGATGGTAATGCGCTGTCGGGCCTTACTGGGTCTGTGGTTGGCTCCATTGTTGCGATTTTGGTTAATCTGGTTTCTGCGATCGTCCTATCTCACGTCATTGCATGGAAAATTGCATTGGTTTGTCTTTCTGTTGTTCCTCTGATGCTTGGTGCGGGCGTCATGCGAGTAATGACGATGACACGATTCCAAGCACGGCACGCTGAATCATTCGCAAAGTCGCTTGGAATAACAGTCGAAGCAGTCAGCCTCATCAAAACCGTGTCTGCCCTATCCCTGGAACATGAAATCTTGAAAACATATAAGCGCTCTTTAAAAGGCCCAGTCAAGGAAATTGCGCAGCAAAGCGCCTATGCTAACCTTTGGCTAGCAATTGCATACGGCCTCAGCAATTTTCTGTACGCACTTGCCTACTGGTGGGGAGCCAAACGAATCATTGCCGGCGACTATTCTCAAACTCAGTTCTTTATTGTGCTAGTGGCTCTTCTCGTCAGTGCACAACTTTGGGGTCAGATGTTCACACTGGCGCCAGACGTATCGCGTGCTTTCACTGCATTAGCTCGAATTATGAACCTCCTCGACCTGGGATCAACCAAAAAGTTCTCTAGCCCGATTCAACCGCTCGGGAGAGGTCTCAATGATGTTGAAGCCAATGCCGATTCAAAGGAGAAACTCTATAGTTTAAATCACGGAGGCATCGGTGTTTATTTTGACAACGTGAAATTTTCCTATCCGGCCCGTCCAGACGTCCCGGTTCTCCATGGTCTTAATCTCCGTGTCAAACCCGGGCAATTTGCAGCACTGGTTGGTCCCAGCGGTGCAGGAAAGTCCACCATAATATCACTTATTGAAAGACTGTACTCGCCGAGCTCTGGCAGCGTCCAGATTGATGGCCAAGATATCTCCAAACGCGAAGGTGTCTCATTCCGCGATAATATTTCCCTTGTTCCTCAGGATAGTGTGCTATTTGACGGCACCATCAGGTTCAATGTTGCCCTTGGGGCAAGGCCTGGCCATATACCAACAGATGCGGAGATTGAAGAGGCATGCCGGTTGGCAAATATTCACGACACCATACGTAATCTACCGGAAGGGTATGACACGAATTGCGGACCTGGCGGAAACAAATTATCAGGCGGACAGAAGCAGCGACTTGCAATTGCACGCGCGCTCGTCCGGAAGCCCCAGCTGCTGCTCCTTGACGAATCAACAAGTGCACTCGACGCAGAATCCGAGCAACTGCTTCAAGCTGGCCTAGAGACAGCAACCCGAGGTATCACTGTTATCGCCATTGCGCACAGACTGTATACTATCCGAAAAGCAGACGTTATATTTCTCATTGAGGATGGAAAATGCACTGATCAGGGTACTCATGCAGAATTGGTGGAGCGAAGCGAGAGTTATAAGATTAATGCTCTGCATCAGGCATTTGAATGATCTCTGAAATGCTTGGATCGTAGATCAACGGTAACTGTTAAATGGGCGTTTGTATGTACTTTCGGGATTGTTCGTGGTGCTTTTTCCACTCTCATAGAGTATTTTCTTTAACGCTTTGTTTGGTATATGATTTTCATAAAGGTTGCTGACTCATTTATGTCATGGCTGCTTTAATTTTAGTGTATTAACTATAGAAATCTCATAGCTGTTAAGATATTCAATATGTTGTGTAATTCTCTAGATAATTGCATGAGCAGCAGTACCGGACTATCTAAAATATCCGGAAAGAAGAGGATTCCAATTGAAAGCACTGTAGGAGCTGTAAGACAACAAAACGTTATATATTCTTCTTCTTCTTCATCAAACCGTTAACTACCAAAACAATCTCAAACCCTAGTCATAGATGGTAGGTACAGACTCCATCCGGACATCAAAACGCCATGTCATAATACCAGCCAAACAGTTAGATGTGTCATAAATTAGTTCGCCGCGTCTCCAAGCTTCATATAATTCCAGCAAACTACGATGTTGTTTCAATGTTAGCACAGATCAATCCTCTCGACTAGGACGTACAGATTCTACCAAATGAAAAATAAAAAGGGTAATTTAAAGGAGACAGGCATACTTAAAAATCCCAAATCATCCTCAAAGAACAGCTTTAAGACTTCTTCTCCAGACACCACACCATCAAAGTCACTATATGCAACTGCATTTTTCCCCACAGCCAGTCCCATTGACGGGGGCAGGTCCTGCAGTTCCGAGAATTTTGGCGCTGTCCCAAGCATCTCGCTCAGCATTCGCTGGTAAATGTTCATGGCAACGTAGTGCCCGTGGTGCATTGCTCTACCACCCCGTTTGATACCCGACCAGAGAGCAACGTCACCTGCTGCAAAATGGTACTGGGAATTTGGCACCTCTTCCGGGAAGTTTAGGCTAGTGATATATGTCAGCCGCTGTCGGAAACTGCCTGCAAACTGCAGTTGCTCTACAAAAGGGAGCAGTGGTAATGGTGGTGATGCTTACGTCGCATTAATTTTCACATAACCTTCTCTGTCAAGCACGGAATTGGGCAGGTAGGAAGTAGTTGGACTATACTTGGATATGGCATTGATGACGTAGCTGGCCTCCATCGTACGACCATTTGCTAATTTTACGATGTGAATGGGGGGAACACCCTCCTTCGACTGTGTTTGCGTTGTTTCAGCGACCCGTGAGCCCATAATGGTGTCAACACCACAGTCATGAAGTAGCTTGAGGGCCCGATCGCGGAACTCGTCAGGAAGCGGCTCGGATGAGAGAAGCTTGGGTCTCGAATGTATCAGGGTAATCTTTCGGTCCGGCTGTACCATTTTCAACTCAGCTGCGATTTCAATACCGACAGCACCTGTAAAATTTATTTCTTCAGTTAATCTGTGTCCCTGCGTGTCAAAGGGGTACAGTACTATCTATCGCATTACGATCAGTTTGTTGGAAAACTCACCACCACCAATCACAACTACCCCATTATCTGCAATCTTTGTTTTCGCAATATGTTTCCCCGTTTCAAGAAGATACTCATCTCTGGTCAAAGCCTGTGGCGCGCTTGGCCATGTCCGTCTCAGGCCCGAGCTTGCGACCAAGTAGTCATACTTTTGGGCAATTTCCCTGTTTGTGACGGCTTCCCTAATGATGGCGATTTTTCGCTCACAGTCCACTTGTCTGACACTACCTTGGATGCATTTAACGGCTGGGGTTTGTAGGGCCGGGATGTCTGTGAACCTTTTCCATGCAGAAGAGGCATATTCTTCCGAAGCGAATGCAAGTGGTGTCCCGATGAGGTGGTCTTGTGAGGTGTTCACCTCTTGTTAGCATCCTATTTTGCGCCATCTAATGGGATCGTGGAGGAACGTACAGTAGCCATCTCGCTCATCCACGATGGTTACCTGCACATTGACCTTCTTTTTCACGTCTCCTGACTCAGAAGTCAACCCACCAGCAAATCGACAATTTCGGCCCTGGCATAGATCAAGAAGATTGACGGTTGCCGCAAGTCCAGAGTACGAACCACCAATCACTAGGATCTGCTGGGGAGGTCCTCCGTTGGAGGAACTCCCGGATCCCTCATGGCTGGGCATAGTGAGAGTCCAACCCTGGAATAACCTGTGTAGAAGTGGGCCGCTGAGAAGTGACGAAGTGTAGGTATATATAAGATGGTATAAACGCGAGATCATGGGAGAAATGTGACACGGGATGGCTGGCACAGTTGTGGATTCAAGCCATTTAGAGAACTGACTGTGTCAACATGAGACGCATTCCTTCCTTCTGTGAAGAATAAGGAAAACAGGTTGAAGGCGTCTTGTCGTCCACATCGAGGGCTTTCCTGACCACCACCGCGGAAAAATACAACCGGTACCGCAGGTCTGAAAGGAACCCCAACAGGGGCTGGGGTATTGAAATGTCAGAATTGCATGAAATCCTACGTCCAAATGATTCACAGCAAAAACCCTGGGTAGCCATGTGCTAAATTACACTTGGCGATAATTTTCCGCTCTCATCTGATAAGCCCAGGTGGGGGGTGCGCTGGGACTGGGACTGGGACTGGGGCATGCGTGAATCCGCTTCGTTCTCGGGCTGTTTCGTTTGGTTTAGGTTATCTGATCCGGATTTGGGCGAACTTTCAGCCGTGTGGGACCCAGCTAAAGTTATCTGATCTCAGCACATGGTTCAAACTACTGGCCGGATACAGGTTCGCATTGCCCGAATACCCGCTGTTCCACAACACCCTCAAAACAGGCGGACAGTAATACCGTACTTTTCGTATCTGTCTGTTTTGAATAATAACCATAATATATATAAGTACCTAGGTAATGTATGTATGTATGTATGTATGTATGTACTGCTGTACTGTTCTGAATATCAATGATACCATCACATTCAAAAAGACATATTCCATACTTCTTCTCTCCTCCGCTTTTTAATGGACCCACCGAAAGTGAAGGTTCTTTTTATCATATGGGATTGTTGCAACGACCCAAAATTATAGGTCTGGATTCCTCTGGGCCGACAGCAGTCTGAGCCTTTGATTTAAAAAAAAGAAAAAAAGAAAAAAAAGGGAAGGCCAGGAGCCAAGCTCTTGTGAATAATACATGCGTTAGCAATCCCTTGTTTCTTTATTTCTTTCATAACTCGGTTTCTTCATTTCTGTTTTGGAATTCTAATATTGTCCGTTGAAAGGTTTACGTGCGGTTTTGCGTCAATAAAGCAAACAGATCAACTGGGGTCTGTATGCGAGGAGGAGGGGCAGCAGACAGGGAGGTTGTTGAAATGGCATTTGAGTTAGGTGACATCGGCACAATCATTCTTGCAGGCAACATCTTCCTTTTTTTATGCACAGAATAAATATGTTACTTTCTCATGAGGCGATAGTCATTTGTTTTTTTTTTTTTTTTTTTTTTTTTTTTTTTTTTTTTAAGAACAATTTGATATCTATTCCCTAGAGCCTGTGTTTGACACTATAAATAATTCATAGTTACTAACTACCTCAATTGTTGGCTTACGTTTCCTCAGCCTGATCTTTCAACTACACGACACGACAGGATATGTCCTATTTTCAAATCTTTCCATTTCCACTAACTACTGAGGAAGCAATTATGTAAACTGCCCACATGTCTTGATCATGAGAAACTGTACTCCGAGGGGCAGTGGAAGAGCGCAAGCCAAGTGACAGGCGAGTGGAAGCAGACTCTCTGTGACCCTCCTCCTCTGTGAACTACTAGTTAACTACACTGTCTGCTGTTCAGATGAGCTGTGGTTGCTCTAGCGTCCTCAGCTCAAAGCCGTTGCAAAATGTTCCCGGGTCTTCTTCATAACGGTCTGTTAGTTACCCCAGGTCGTGTTTGGAGGCCAACCAAATGCAAATGATGTCACTCCTTCGAGGCTGAGATTTTCATCATGTAACTACTGTCTATGACTTTGAGAAATACGGGTTGACGTGAGAATATACTATATTGCTTCAAGATCTGCCGGCTCCAGCCAGATAACATCCTGAATCTTCGGCAGGAATTTTTCGATCGCTCAATAGCTCTCGCAATCTCAACGGCAGATTTAAGATGCACGCTCTCATAGTTGATCATAAGTATGTTCAAGACTTAGAATCACATATCCTATGGCCTAGTTGAATATATACCGTGGCTATAGCATGCCCTGCTTTTACACATCGTTTTCTCTTCTCCAAAACGCCGCGCGACATAGGCTAACAATGCCCATAGTGACATTAACAGGTTGGTTATGGAGAAGATCCTCAAAAAGCTAGGTGTTACCGTTGATGTGGCTGCGACCAGTCAGCAGGCATTGGAACACCTGCAGCGGTGTATCCACGGCCTGGCTTTACGAAGGCCAGATGTTATTTTCATGAATGTATGTAGCTCTATTAGAACTGCCTTTTCTGGTAGCCATTAGTACCTTCATTCAGCTTCAAGGACATTTGGACGCCCTGAGACATGAAGTAGGAACCTGCGAACCATCCTGCTATATGCTAACTGCTAAAGTGGTCGCTCCAGATGAAAATTGGCCCCGTTGACGGACCCGAAACGACTCATATCATCCGAACGCAACCTCCTTTCTCAACTGATCTCAGAACCCTTTCTACGCCCATAATAGCCCTAACCAATCACTCAATTTTGCCCTCGTCACCCAGCCATCTTTGGGCTCCATTTACTAGAGACGGCGAAATTCGAATTCCAGTGAGACTGACCGACGTTGCGAAGATAATGAAATCAGTTAGGTTCGAAGTGGTTCCAGCTGCAACGACCCCTGGGAATAATGCTTCATTTGCAAGCCACAACAACAACAGCTTGGTAAGAAGACCAATTTGGGGACCGATGCCCCTGAGAAGATATCCAGGCCCAAGATCTCTGTTATGAAGAAGTTTTCATATGTATATGTCTACACGCCACATAATTGTTTTATGAACCATGATCTATTTCTTGTCGATTGCGTAAGGGAAATCACGCAATTGCTTCCGCCGTTAGGTTCTAATTTGAGAATGAAAATGGCCTAATTGAGCGATCATTTAACAACTAACTAATAAACAAACCCCTCAAAATGCATCTCTGTGCATACTGGTGATTGAGGACAGCATTGCCTCGACTCCAGGTTCCAATATTCTTTTGGTCTTCTACACATGTTCATGGCAACCAACGCTCTGATGATTATCTCAGATGCATTCGTAAAGTCCCTCCCATGGTCCCATGTCTTCTTCATGGGCATTTGAACTAGGGGACTTCATCAAGGCGGCAGTTCTGGCTCGTTGGTCTTCTTAAGGGTAACAAATCGACAGACCCGCTGTTTTTATGCAAAATACCAGCTATTTAGAAGCAGTCCATCGATAATGCACAGGTACAACCAATGCTTGCACTCGCCAGATACTCTCCAACTCTCGGTTTCTGACGTCGCGTGCCGAGCGTTTCAGCTGGGGAGTAGCTACAGTTAAACTTTAAAGAGAGAATCCAAACACCCCCGTATTCCAGATTTTTTGACATGTCATCGACGATTATATCAGGCGACGATAAGCAATAAATATCCGAAGGTTGAAATTAAGGGGCTAAACTTTCACATAACCCTAACTTAGGACAAGGGGCACGCGGCTAAACCCCCCCTTTCCTATGATGTCATCGCTAAGGCAGAGGTCAACCGCCATTTTTCGTTTTGAAGGAATCCAACATCGAAACAACTCTACTCCGCATAATCCGAAGGTTTACGACCGTCTCAAAACAAATATTCTTTCGTCAAGTACGAAGTAACTACTGGGAAGTCGAGATGAAAAGGGTTTCCGTCTGTTAGGGTTGTCAGTTTCGCCTTTGCTATTCTGTGACCTGCCAGTTAGTGGTTGGGCTGTGGACCCGTGAGCTTCCTGGTTCACAGCATGTTCGCAGCCTCTCCAATTCTTATGCGTGCAGAAAAGGATCCTTGCATCTTGCTGCTTCTCTTCTTCCTGAAGAGCTAGGCTAATGTGCGAGGAGCAGGCTCAATCCATGCTCCACATTCCAGGATGCTTCATGCATAAAATCTTCAGGAGCGACGACTCTCACAGAGATGAACCGTGCATTCTGGAATCTCATCCGGTCATTCCCGCTTTTGCCATACGCTGTTTCGGTTATGAGTGCTAGAGCTGCGGCTCTGCTGCATTTCGGCCACGGTGTACGGTGTAGTGACAGATTCCTCATTCTCCAACGGCAAATCGTCCGTTGAGACAAGTCGTGCGGCGCATCCCCAGATGATGACGGCGCTTTCTCGTCGAAGTGACCTAGAACTGATCTACTCTCAAGGTCTCTAAGCTGGCCACTTCCGACTTGAAGAGAACACGGGGCCTAGGAACAAACAACGGTCCTAAACTCGCGCTTGATACCACAAATGTGATTTCCATTCCTGCCCTTTCCCTTGCCCTTTGCTATATATACTGAGGATGGAAAATTTGTGTTTTGAGGAGCAATGACCGTCAAAAGTTCCAGGGGAGCAAAGGAATAAATTGGGATCAATTGGATGATCTTGCCACCTACTTTTATCCTTATCTTCTTTACCTATTTCCTAGCCTTTATGAAAGATATTGTAAAAGATTACCTCAGGCCGACAACTTAACTCGTCATGCTGGCAATGTTTATTTCGTTGACGTTGGCTCCCGTCCAGGTTGAAACATATTTTTTTATTAGGTAATTCAGGGATGATAGGATAATAGTCAATGGACATGAAGCGGAGGATGTGAAGGTTAGGGCTCGAGTCTTTTGCTTAATATTTATAGACAATAAATACGCAATGAAAACACTCTCTAATATCCATAATTCGTAGGCGATTTAAAAAGTAACAGGAAGACAAAGCTCTGAAAGAAATTTGAGAAAAGGTATAATAGCACAGTAAGACAATGTCAATCGGGGTAAAGTCCTAAACTGAGGAGTTGCTGAGAAAACTAAAAGAAAAACCCAAACACTGAATAAAATATGTATAAGGGATACAAAACAATTCAAAAACCAAAATACTACAAAAGAGGTATATATAGGCAATCAAAATAGTAGGGCAAGTCAACATCCCAGGGTGTGTCATCAGAAAATGGAAAGTAGATCTGGGAAGCATGTATGGCGTATGTAGGGAAACCAAAAGATAAATAATCAGCTGCTACATCTAAAATGCGCCGGTTTGATAGGCAGGCAAGAATGCATTACTCAACAACAGATTCTAGGAACATACTGGCCCAATTGCTTAACCTTTGGAGTTTGTTAAGGATTCTGTCCCAAAATGATGATGATTCATTGGTGCTATCATTCCCATCGTCATTATCGGGAGCGGAGGTGGCGGTTGGAACTGCGGAGGCTGATATGGAAGTTGGTTTCAGATTTTGCGAACTAGTCTGAGTTGTTAGGGTTATAGAGGCGCTGCTGCTGGTACTGACGGGCGGGTCTTCAGGGGTTTCGAGGGCAGGATTATTTTTATCGGAATGAAGACCTATGGGATTTAGGGGGAGGCGGAGAGTTCCGTTATTGGGGAAAGGTTTTATTTCTAGGGAGTCACAAATTATATTGTAGACTTCGATGTTTTCTGGCGGAGGTCTGGTTAGTTAAAATTCAACCTGGAAAATTTGGAAGTTGGAAACGGAAGGGGACATACGGAAAACTTCCATACGGCTATTTGGATTGTGAGGAAATTTGGGGCCTCTAGCAACAAAGATGGATCTCATTAGAGGGTGTTCGTGATCGTATCCATGAAGACCTCTTGGTCGATAAACTTCTTTGTTCATTTGCATCTTCTTAACATCAAACTCCGTTCTTTCAACAATGGCCCATCCAGTTTTAGGAATTACCCAGAGAGGAGCAATACGATCGTTATTGGAGAAATGATACCGTTCGGGCATTGTTTCCCGGGTGTAAACTTCGATCGAGTCATGGTATGCTTTGGATGATTTCGAAAGCTGCTGCTTAAGGGTTTCGAGGTCTTCAGGACGCTTAGGCCGGATACCCCGAAGGGGCCACCCATCAATGCGATCCACCAGATCCATATCGATCAAATCTTCTAATTGAACTAGGCGATCCGTGGAAGTGGTGGCCATACCATGGTCAGATACAATGACCAAGTTGACAACTTCTGTGAGATTGCGGTCGTGGAGGCCCTGGAAAATATTTGCAAGCATTTTGTCCACATTTGTGATGGTAGTTCGGATTTCAGTACTATTCGGGCCAAACTTATGTCCATCACTATCAACGTTGGGTACGTAGGCTGCGATTAGTTGTGGTCGTCTATTTGTATTGGACGGCAAATCATCTTCCTCTCCCGGCAGGTCTAAAAACGATAGCACTCTATTGGCCTTGCGAAGTAAATCTTCCTTTCCATTGTATTTATCAAGATAGGTGGGTTCAACGTTAGCTACGTGAGCTTCTGAGCCAGGCCACATATGGATTGCTGTCCGAACGCCTTGATTTTCAGCCGTCACCCACAACGGTTCTGCAGTCCACCACTTTGGCTGCATACTTCTGGACGGGTAACTATAATGGAACTCCTCTTTAAGGATCGGATCCCAAAATGTGTTGCCGACAATTCCATGGCTTTCAGGATAGAGTCCGGTAACCAGCGTAAAGTGATTTGGGAAGGTCACGCTGGGGAAACTAGGAAGCATGTAGTCGGGAGAAATTCCGTTGGCTATAAATGAATTGAGCGTTGGAGTAAGCCCACGATTAAGAAAATCAGCCCGAAAGCCATCTAGGGAAATAAGTATTGTTGTTGGAGCAAAGAGAGAGGTGCCGTTGGAGAGAATGGTGCGATGCCGGTGAGAGGACCGGAAACCAGTCGACTCCTTGTATGCGCCCAGGAGAAGGAGAAGGAATAAGACCACAACGCCATTTGAGAGTAAGCAAATTTTCCAACACCAGGAGCCCCTCGACTGAGCCAGAGAATGCTTATTAGCAACCTCAACTAAACGAGCTTACTTGTCGCAACAAGCCAGGTAGTTGGATCACGGAAAGGAAACAACAATGTAACATACTGATGTATAGAAACGGGAATCTGCCGTGACGGGGACTAAATCTGACGACGCTGCTGATGACTGAGAGCTCGCATCGTCATGAAATTTGCCCTCTTCCATCTCGTACATGAGACCCTGCCCATTCTCTTTTCCCTCCTGGCGCTTTATCCGTTCCGCTCTCCGCTGCAAACACCGCTGCCTCTTTCTCTCCCGCTTTCCAATTCGTACGCTGCTGGCATTGTCGTGACCAGATCCGAGTATCCTCCAGAGCCCGTCTACTCGACTTTGTCTAACAAGGAGCCGCTCACGTTCTTCCTCCTCCTCCAGAACCGTTCTATCGTGCTGAGATAGCTCCAGTGTCGTCCGGGAGTCTTTGACAAGCTCGTCATCTTCAGAATCTGAGTCCTGGTCGGACAGCGATCTCAGAGAGGAAACGTCATCGTCGTATGCGGAGGGAGAGAGCAGCGATGGACAAGGCGGCGCTTTTCGAAGAGGCATTATTTATCTGTCAGAAACCAGTGTACCTTCACCAACTGGAATTGGTTTCTCTTTAAAATGATGGGTTGATCATCCTCATCTAATCACGACAAGCCAACCAATTGAAGGCGATTAGTAAGTCATCTAGGATCCATGGTAGGATCGGCGATCTGGGGATTTAAATAAAGTTAAGTTGGTTTCAAAAGTACCAATACGAAATTACACGACTTTATTGTCATCAATTTTTCAGGTTCCTGCGTACGAGATCTGATACAGAGGAGAGAGTGTCAATGTTTTGTCTTGCATCACTGAGTGCTGCAGATATCTCTACATATGTGGAGTACAGTTGCCTCTTTGTTATTATTATATTTCAAATTATTTTGTATCAGGCAGTGTGATGCAATGTACAAATGACAGCGGAAGAATAGGCATCTCATAATCCCCACAACGTATAGTTCTGCATGAATATGCTGTCAATTGTCCATGATCACTTTGCAACCCAATTCATATCCACACCTATGCAGATACGAGACCACCCAACGCCTCTAGGCTCTTCAAGGGTGGCGGTGTTTAACTAGCGTAATCCAACAAGCGAACAGATAGTACCAGTGAATGGATAACCTCTCTACAGAGCACCACGCGACGCGTTTATAAATAACAAAATGTCAACCACAAATGCTAATAAAGCTCTCTATCAACGAAGAGTTCTTTCTGCTGTTAAAGCATTTAAAGATGGCTATTCTTCAAGCATAATTGCTGCTGCAAAGTTATATGACATTTTCTTCTCCAGTCTCTACTATTGAACTTTGCGCGCGTTGATACTCCACCCAAGAACTGAAACGTTCAATGGATTCTATCCATGGATGAGAATAGGTCAGTCACTTCAGAATGTTGACTAGAAAATATGAACCAATTTACTTCTTTCTGAACAGGAAATCAAATCTGAGTCTAAGCCTTCTTCAACAGTTGATTTTTAACTCAGTAATGAAACTTTGTCAATCACCGTGATGTGTCAAAATTCAAGTTCGTCTGAAATTATGATCATCAGTGAGCTCTATGTGAGAACTTTAAGATAAATCATAGATGATTTAATCTCGTATAGAATATTATTATTACAAAGTATGAGATTCTATTAGTGTGAAGGATAGATTGCTTGATTGATTATGAAGCGATCGCTAGCTACGCGGAAGTTATAACTAACTAACGTAATCGATCACTCAACTGGCCAGATCACTCAACTGGCCACCTTTCCAATTTCAACCCATCATCAACAATCAAAGCTCAATTTCTCAACCACAATGAAAATTCAAGCCTCTAATCAGGAAGGAAAACTTCTTTTGGCCATTAGAGCCTATGAAACCAAGCAAATTTCTAGCATTCGAGCTGCTGCTAAGGCCTATGGTGTCTCTCGTGCCACCCTATCCAATCGACTACATGGAGGCATTCCACGCGTGAAATCCCAGTCTCAACGCCAGAAATTGACACCTACAGAAGAAGAAGCTCTAGTTCAATGGATAATCTCCATGGATGAGAGAGGCCTACCCCCCCGAATTGCAAGTGTACGATATATGGCCATTGAGCTACTCAGGGCCCGTGGATCTAGCATATCCCCTAGCATTGGAGAATGCTGGGTGCGGAGATTTATTAAACGCCATTCTGAGCTGAAGACCAGGCTCACACGCAGATATGATCACCAGCGAGCTCTATGTGAAGATCCAGAGATTATAAAGAGGTGGTTTAGAATGGTGGATAATGCCATGAAGAAGTATGGAATTCTACCTGAGGATACATATAATTTTGATGAAGTTGGCTTTCTTATGGGGGTTATTTCAACAACCTTAGTGGTCACTAGGTCAGAAAGAGCTGGAAAGGCATCTCTTATACAGCCAGGAAATAGGGAATGGGTGACTGTGATTGAGTCGGTCAATGCAAGAGGACAGAGCCTGCCTCCAATGATTATTCTCAAGGGCAAGCTACACCAGGCTTCATGATATACAAACCTGCCAGCAGATTGGGTAATTGGGGTTAGTGAGAATGGCTGGACCACTGATCAGCTTGGTCTAATATGGCTGAAAGAGGTGTTTAACAAGCATACTCAGGCTTATACAGTTGGAAGATATAGACTCTTGATTCTGGATGGGCATGGGAGCCATGCCACTGCTGAATTTGACCAATTCTGCAGAGAGAATGCTATTATAGCTCTCTATATGCCACCTCATTCTTCCCATCTGCTGCAGCCACTAGATGTGAGCTGCTTTGCCCCCCTGAAGAAGGCATATTGCAAGCAGGTTGAATCTGGCATGAGGCTTGGCATTAATCATGTGGATAAGGAGGAATTCCTAGAACTATATTCTGCTGCTAGGAAGGAGGCATTGAAGGATATGACTATTAAGAATGGATTCAGAGCCACAGGCTTAGTGCCATTCAATGCAGAGGAGGTTCTTGAACGCCTATATTATCAACTACATACACCAAGTCCCCCAGGCACATCTCATGAATCTCAGGCCTCCTGGACCCCAAAGACTCCCTGAAATGCTGTCCAATTGGAACGCCAATTCAACAAGCTCAAGCAGTTTATCAAGCATTGTACGCAAAGCCCACCTAGTCCTACCAACCAAGCTCTAGATCAACTAGTTCGGGGGTGCCAACTAGCTATGCATGGGGGTGCTCTTTTGGCTCAAGAGAACAAGGCTTTATGAGCTGCAAATGAGGAGCAGAAATGCAAGCGAGGACAAGGCTGTGTTTACATAGGTCAGGAAGGAATTCTGACTGGAGAAGAAGGATTAGCTAGAGCTCAGACTGCTCAGGCTGCTCAGCAGATGGTGGATAGAGGGGTGGAGGATTCAAATCAACCCACTAAAAAGCGAGCACCGGCACGCTGCAGCAAGTGTGGGAATACTGGACATAGGGCCCCTGGATGCTTGCAGAGCTAGGATTTAATTGTATATAATTTTTTAATGAATAATTTAATATAGTGGTGGCGGAATTTAAAGATTTGTTTAATGTACAGTGGGGAGGTGGCCAGTTGAGTGATCTGGCCAGTTGAGTGATTGGTTACGTTATACGGTGCGGATTATGTAAGAAGGCGGATAAGCCTGACAATTAGATGATACATACAACTTTGATGAGACTAAGTTTTAAATAAGATTGAAACAGCTAGAAGTGAAAGTTGATTGTTTAAAAGTTTGCACAGTCTGAAGACTGAGCTAGTTACTGTTATTGCAGCAGTTGATTGCAATAAGCTGTTTTGTATATGATGATCATTTCTTGGAATAGGCTAACGCCTGAACCTTTCGTAACCAAAACTCTGAGCCCGGATTATTCCTCGACCGCCCCCTCTGCTTACAACCCAGATTATTATCCTCTTCCTCAACATTATTCCCCAGAGTTGAAATTCCTGACCTGTATAAAACTCTGCACCCACCCTCATAGCTTTCATTCTCTTTTCTTTTCTCCTAATGAATTCGTCTTTTTGTTATATAAGGAAGTGCTAGGGTTGTACTCAGTAGCGCGACAGTTACAATTCTGAAGAGAAAAATATATTCATTCTATTAATATGAGATTGAAAAGCTACCACAATGACTAAGTTAGATGGCTAAACAAATGATAAGCTGAGATTTTATCTGACTCAAAGAGATGTCTGACCAAGACTCTTGAGATTCTTGATGAATATAAAAGTCATACTTCAGATGAATTTGATCAATTCTACTCTAAGAACAACATCATTGCTCTTTATATCTCTCATTCCTCTCATCTTCTTGAGTTCTTGAATATTAGCTGTTTTTCTCCCCTAAAGGTGTGCAGATGACAGATAAAAGACAAAATGCAGCTTAACATTATGGATATCGATAAAAAAGAGTTTTTCACTCTGTATTCAGCTTATATAGACACTGAAAACGAGAACAACATTAAAAGTGATTGAAAGCTTTAGGGCTAGTTTCATATAATTCAGAGCAAGTTCTTGATCATTTGAACAGTCAGATACATACTTACAATGCTCACAGAGAATTCTCATGGCTTTTAAGTCTTCCAAATCACAGTTATATCTTATAATACATGACAAATGGAGCTGCAGAATGAGAAAGTCAAGAAATATCTCAAGCACTATATACAGCATCTAGACCAATCAATTAAATCCTGGATCAGCTGGTTAAAAATGTCAAATAATTATGCATCATGCTGCTATTCTAGCAAAGGAAAACAAGGAACTAAGAGCTGCAAATGAGAAGTAAAAGAGAAAGTGAGGGGAAAGCTCTACATATATATATAGCTCAGGAAGGTGTTTTAAGAGTTGAAGAAGGAATAGATTATGCATGAAGTGTCAATGAAGGGGACAGAGGACAGTCGAGGTTTCTGACTCTCAATCATGAAAATGAGCAGTACCACAGTGCAGTATATGTGGTATTATTGAACATACTGCTCATACATGCTCAGGACCTACAGAAAATAGTTCATAATGCAATTAAACTCATTTTCTATATGGCTGTCGTTATATTTGCTTCTAAAGATGCTGTGTGGTTGGAGAAGTTATCTATTCGCTTGTGGATTACGTTAACTAGTTATTTGGATCCTCCTACCAAGCGTCCCGTGCTGTCGAATCTGTGACTGTGGCTGCACATTTCTTAAAAGCCTTGCATCTTCGATAAGAAATATATCATATCAAACACTTCTCGCTTGGAATTTCGAATATATCTGGTCCAGATCCGTCGTTAATAGTCTATTCCAAGGGCTCTCAACACATGCTTGGAGGAAAAATACTCCATGGCTTCCCGAACATCTCAAGGAGGCCAGCCTCCTGCGGAAAATGTGAGATAAATATAGAATATCAGGTTTCCGCAACGCTCTCCAAAAGACAGAAATACCGCTTCTGATAGCATTAAAAAGAAGAAGAAAGTGTTGTTAAAATGCAATCCTATGCTCATTACGGCTGATCATTCAAACAGGAACCGAAACCTCTTGCCAACGATTGTAAGGTTAATCCGTTTATGTTTTTAGTTGCTTCGAAGATTGTACATACTTCTCCGCTCCGTACGGAGAGCGTCAATATCAATTCTGTCCAAGTGTAAGAGAGAGGCTGTGACGCTAATCTTAGAATTCATTCATCTATATCACAGATGATGCCATGATGGTCAAGTGGTTGCCCGTCGATCCAGCTTTGGAAACAGAGGAACAAACCCACTTCACCTGGCGTTTACCGAACTGGACGGAATTGGAGAAGACAGAACTAAGTCCGAAGTTTGAATGCGGTGGCTCAAAGTGGTAGGCCATCCCTCTTGTTTGAAAATAGCCTATGGAAAGCAGTCGCCTTGAAAATTCTGAATATTTCGTGGGTTAATTCGAGTAGGAGGATCCTACTCTACCCCCATGGAAATAGCCACAACCAGCATCTATCTGTATACCTCAAGCACGGCTACGATGAGGGAGAAATGCCAGGGCATTGGAGTGCCTGTGTCCAGTTTACTTTGGTCCTATGGAATACCGAGAGCCCATCATCTTACATTTCCAAAAGTAAATACATCCATCTGTCCCAGCCATCCCATTCTCGTCCTTCTGTGATTAAAACTTGTCCTAGATGCCAAATTCCGTTTCTCCACAGATGGTCCGGATTGGGGCTTCACAAAATTTTGCGAACTTAGAAAGCTGTTAGGATATCTCGGGGATAAGCCATCCCTTCTGGGTAACGAGGAGGCGAATATAACCGCTTACGTGCGCACTATCAGAGACCATACCGGAGTCCTATGGCATACTTTTCTTGAGTGAGCATCCGTGTTTGTTGACATCACAACCCTGACGCAATTCTGATACCGTGATAGCTACGACTCGAAGAAAGCCACTGGTCTAATTGGCCTAAAAAACCTTGGCTCAACTGGCTATCTGAATGTTATATTGCAGATTTTCTATTTTACGAACTTATTCCGTAAGGTATGCTTCCGCCAGCCTATGTACAGTACACGTATACCATGAACTCTATCTATTCATTATCAGGTCACTAAGATCAAGAAGACTGTTTATCAGCTACCACTTGATAATGATTCATCCAAAAACACGTTTCTGTGGGCACTACAACGCCTTTTCTACTCACTGCAAACCGACGATAGTCCTGTCTCAGCTCTAGAGCTTACCAGAGGACTTGGATGGGGACCCCAGCATCTCTTTATGCAACAGGATGTCCAAGAGATGGCTAGGGTGTTCATGGAGCGATTTACGGTGGAATCCAAACTTTCCGATATTTTCCTCGGCAGAGTGAAGAGTTACGTCTCCGTCGATGGTGTCCAAAAGCTGAGGATAGAAGAGTTCTTAGATATCAGTCTCAATGTCCAGAATATTCCTTCTCTTGCAGAGAGCTTTCAAGACTACACCAGGGAGAATACCGATGAGGAACGGACCGAACATGGCATCAGGAAAACCACAACTGGCGTTATCTTTGGAAGCTTCCCTACTGTTCTTCATCTCCACTTGAAGCGATATGCATATGACATGACTCAGCGCCAACTACTGAAAGTGAACGACACTTTCAGTTATCCTGAGGAATTTGATGCCTCTCCTTATCTCTCAGTCGATTCGGACAAGTCTGAGCCATGGATATACCGACTCACCGGTGTTGTTGTGCACAGTGGAGGTGTCCATGGCGGTAGGTACTGGGTATACTTGCGTCCTTCGCCAAACGGGTCCTTTTATAAATTTGATGACGACAGGGTCACTCGTGCCATGCTCAGGAACGTCATAGAAGAAAATTATGGAGCAGAGGGGAAGGCGACGAACGCATATATGTTACTTTATGTACGGAAGTCGAGGATAGATGATATCCTTGTTGACGTTAAAGAGGCCGATATCCCCACATATATCAGTATGTGCTCTACTCCTCCTTGCGTCTTAGCCGGAGCAAATATACCTATTAAATTCTCATTCTAACATTCTTTGACGGAAAGAAACTGGATTGGCGCAAGACCGGGAAACGGCTGAACGACAAAAGAAGGAAAGGGAAGAGGATCCTCTCTACATGGGAATTAGCCTTATTACAGCCTCCTCGTTCCGCCACCATGATGGATTCGACTTGGCAAACAACGATCTAGATCAGGATGATAAGGCAGCCTCAACATTCATTCGCGTCCTCAAAGAAACAACGGTTGGCGATTTCACTCAACAAGTTGCCCAAAAGTTAAGTCTGGACCATTGTCATATTGCCTTGTGGGTTTGTATAAATCGACAAAATGGAACACGCAGACCGCATGTGCCTTTGCTTCAGCCTGAAGTTACAATCGAAAAGGCATTTTTAAATGTTGCTGCCAGAGGAAAAATCCACCAACTCTGGGTTGAAGTTGGGCCGACAGTGGCAGGAGTCCGAGTGCCCCCACCCAAAGTGACCACTGAGGGGACAACAATCATGATATTTCTCAAGTATTTCGATGTGGTTAACCAAACACTGCGTGGCGTTAATACTCTCTACGTTCAACGGGGGAGTGCAGTTGGTCCTGCCGTCCTCACAGCAATGGGATGGCCAAGTGACGTCAAATTTTCAGTGCGCGAGGTGAGAACTCAATTTCTTCTTCCTGTTGTTCATGCGGCTTTGGAGGGGGGCCTGACTGGATACTCTGACAAATTACCAGGAAGTGAAGCCCTCAATGATCCTCAGCGTCGATGTTAATACAACATTTGAGCGCGCTGAGTTGGGAAACGGAGATATTCTGTGTGTTCAACGGAGGGTGAAACGGAACGAGTAAGAATGCTTTCTATATTAGTTAGTTATTTCACTTATGGAAGCATAGGTCTGATTTTACTCTATATGCAGATTGCCTCCTAACTTGCGGGCTAGAGACGTAACGCAGTATTTTGACAATCTGAGAAATGTGATAAACAAAGAGAAATATACATACTAGACTTCCGCCTCTTGCCCATGGTAGTTAGAGTACTAACTTACGGACTAGGTTTAAGCTTCTTTGGAATACGAGCGACAACTTTCTTAGCATAACATCCCTTTCTCTCTAAAAATATTGTCTTTCTTTTTTCATTAAATATATCCCCCGTATATATATAATAATGAAGGACTACTACCCGCATCGCATACCCCTCTCTTTGAAGTTCTGTCTAAACGTGCCTATCCTGCCTCGACTGTTGTGTCTGTTCACACTCATCGATCATTGCCCAGTCTGACGCAACGACCGGTCTCCGACATCTTCGTCTTTATCACAATGGCAGCTCCATAGAGAACCCCAGTGACATTGACTGCAGTTCGGAAACGGTCCATAAACCAGTCAATGACAGTGATCACTTCATATGTTGCAGTAACTTCGACGTTGATACTGTTGGTGATCATGATAATGAGGACCAGGGAGCCGCTTGGGATTGGTGTGGCTCAAACCAAGGCGGGAGTCGAAGTCAGGAAGACCACCTATACTGCCCGGCCCCAAATGGTCTGGGCTTGCGTCGCGGAAACGATGTGACGGTGACTGAAAGGTAGGTAGCGGTTCTGTCCAGCTAAAGGAAGCAGAATTAGTTTACTGCAAAGAGTTACGTATGTGCTTATTTTCGATGACACGTAATGATAGAAATGTACCCGTCCATATATATTAACTAATGTGCCCAGATGAGTTGCAAATTTGGCGACATTGTCAGGGATATCGGCCTTTAGACACCTCAAGCGTCACGGGCACAGTTCCAGCGGATGATGACGTGCCCTATGCGGTAATCCACACGTTCTCAAGGGCGGGGTTGTGAATAATGGAATGTGGTGGTTCCGCCCCCTGTTGTGGTTCCTGTCCCGCTCTCATAGAACGGGCAACATAGCGCAAGGGGATGGATGTAGTAACGCCACGAAGCCCGCCATAAGAAAGGGGTAGCCAACCACTGCAGAATTCACAACGTGTTTGAGGGTCCATATTTTGTTTTTCGTTCCTCATACATCAATTAAGATTCCAGGTATCAATCATGCTTGGGGAATTGAGTCCGCCCCGCACTCCCTTAAAGCTTGGGACCCCGATTAACTGGGGCCCGGCCAGGGATTTCGGATTTCCGTCTGTAGCCTCCAACCATCATCTCTGCGGAGATTTGTCACAAATTCTCAAAGAAGATGATAATCATATGATTGCAACCGATCTTGATATGTTGGAGCGTGGTTTAACTGAGATTGCGCTAACTCATAGAAAAAAGGCGAGCACATGAAAATAGCTGAAATATGCAAAATCAGTCCCCGATTCTATCAACACCCATGTTGCAGGTCAGAGACACCTGTTTCTGCAATCCCACTCTCGCTGATATCAAACCTGATTCCCACGATTCTATTTGGAGAAGCCTCTGTGCGGGGCATCTCTTCAGCAAGATTAGGCTTGTCTTAGTTCGCCTACTGGCGTTTGATATTTCATCCCTAACGAGTGGGGATCATCACCTGCCGATCCAATTCCCGATATTTATATTTGGACCATATCTTTAATCAAATATTTAATCATAATCTAATCAATTTTTTTTTTTTAAAATTTTTTTTTTTTTTTGATCAACCTTTAGCTAAAAAAGTTTCTGATTCAGCTCGAAGTCCAGTAATATAAATAGCTCGAGAAGTCCGATAGGGAGAGCGGAATACTGAAGCTGTTTAGGTTATATGTTCAGGTCTTATTTCGAGCGATTATCGGTATGCTGAAATTAGGTACCGGGTTCCACTTCGGATGGAATAGTTAACTGCTGCAGGTTCGAGTCTTGTTATCCATAATATGTAGACTAAGAGGTAAGTAAGTCCTATATTTTTGGTACTTAATATCGAGCGTTCGACGAATCGCTCCCAACATAATTAATAGAATAGATAGAATAGTCTTACTTTAATAAATTTATAGGAGTAAGATAATAATATCATCCCTTAAAAGATAATATATATATTATACTTAGATTATAAATAAGTTATATAAAATAAAATTGTTATTATTAAAGAAGATTAATAATCATTTATTGTTATAAAATACTTATTTTTGGATCTAATAACAATAATCAGCAAAAACAATGATTTACTATCTATATATATTTATATAATTGAAAAGATAGAAGACATCAATTAATTAAAGTACCTCCGGTTGTCCGCCATTTCTCTCGAAGGATCTGGGCCTGGCAAAGCTGTCTATTTACCCTTGATCATCGGGGTCACACCGAGGCCGAAAACGCTCCTCATCCTATTGGTTGAGAGGGGAAACTTAAGATAACACCTTGTGAAACAGCTAAACCTTTTTTAACTTATATTCAGACGTGATAGTTAACAAATCAATTTCTTTGAATACTAATATACCATAAAAGACAGGGAATAGGTGGGGGGGAATAACGAAAAGAGAATAATAAAATAAAAATAAAAGTAACAAAGGTTAACAGCAATAACTTATTCTACAGTGTGTTGTACAGGAAATACGCATGAATTACGGCATCAATCGATCAGCCAGACAAGCCTAGAAATATTCAACAGCAGCACCATATAGTTACAAAAAGGGACTGACCCAGCGGCTCACCTGCTTCTCAACCAGTTTCTCCACTCGCACCGACAGCCCCCATTTCCCCCATCAAATCCCCCAACATCCATGTCCACAGTCCTCTTCTCAATACCCCCAGCCGAAGGCATACCATTAAATAGCTTTCCTGGATTGATTAACGAGCCTCCAAAATTCCGCTGCTCTATCTGTAACTGCTTTGATTCCATAAGGTACCGCTGTGCCACATCCAGCTTATAGCAATAGACCATCTTGGATTTTGGATCTCCGCCATGTCTGTCCAGGGCAATGGTAATGGGATATGGGAAGGACACCGGGCGTGTGAAATTCATAGTAGGGGTGGGGAAAGGCGTTTTAGAATCTGGGGAAGATGTGGCTGAAGGTGTCGGGGTCAGGTTCATATTATTCTGGGAGGGCTTTGTCCAAAACTGCACGAGGAATCTGGTTTGGGTCCAAGTGCAGCGGTGACGAGCAGCGGCTCGCGTTGAGCCCCCGTGCTCGTCGTCTGGAGCTACGTCTGTAATAGTCGAGTTGAGCGGGATGTCGTATTTGAGAAAGATCGAGCGGTCGTAGTAAGAATAGAAACCGTAGTGCTCTGTAGGAAGACCACGGTCATACAGGCGAATCGGCTGGGAGATGGGAAGAGGATGGAGATTTGCAGGTGCGGAGGTTCCATCCGAGTTTTGGGCCGGTTGGGGAATAACGTAGGTTAGATTCAGGTCCCCAGATGAGCCTAGGATATCCGCACGTCGCTGGCGGGTGGTTGCTATTTTAGACTCAGGAGATAGGAAGGTTGCGAAAAATGGAGTATCTTCTCCGGCGAAGGGAGCAGTAACTCCATCTGTTGTATTGCCAAGGAACGTCTGCTCGCGATTGCTTGGCGGAGCGGGATTTGGTGAGAACTTGGTATCCCTGGTTTGTAGGGAGCGCCGACTAAGAAGCCCCGGGAGAGGGTTCAAGGTGGCCAGGAATGTGAAGATTGATCTTTTTGCGGTCGTTGACTGGGATGGAACTGTGCTATGGAGGAAACTGCCATTTCGGAAATTTATCTGCAACCTAAAGTTTGGTTGGTCCGAGTCAAAGGGTTTATTTGCTTCCTGGTTCTCCTTGGGTAATGCACAGCTCCACATGGACCTTGGGCGTATACATCCAGAGTTAGAAACAGCGGCATCCGGTCCTGCAACGGTTGAAATTCCCATCGGCATGGGAGGGTAGCCTGTCAGGTTCAGCCAACGCGCCGGTTCGGCTTCATCATGATGCCTTCTTGTGAGGGTAACAGCAAGCACAATACTGACAACAATAATAATGGTTAAAACAGTAGCGATACCCATGTACCATCGGCGTTTTTTTCTTCCTTCTCGCCCAGGTCTACCAAAACATCCGCGGTCACTGAAACAGCCCCTACCGCGCCATAGACCTCCAACCATTCTCCCAATTTCATCTTCTCGCTCTAGTCTCTGACGCCTGGATTCGTTTTGTGCTCGTACATTCGTTGGCCTTCCAACATCTGACAGGTGGACAGGGTTATTCGGCAGACACGGTGGCAGAACACCACGCCGCACATGATTGTTTGAAGGGTCAAACACAGCAGCAGGAGGCTGAGGTTGCTGCATGGTAGACAACAGTATTCCACCTCTCGATGCCATCTGTGTCTGGCTCGCTGGAGAGAGAGGTCCCGGTGATAGAGGCAGAGGTTGCAAATTCGGGGGCGGGATAGCTCTATACCGCCGAAACTGGGTAATCCTTTTAGGTGGAGAGTAAGGGGGAGGTTGTGTGGTTGATGATTCCAGACTTAAACTTGGAGACGAGTCGGATTTTTTTTGTTGAGTCGACATTGATGGAACCATCGCCGGGAGCAACTTCTGGTCCCTTGTTGGCAACGGTCTGGCAGGGATAGTCGACGTAGTTTGGAATGGCCCAACCGCTGCAGCTCTGACGAAGGGTGTTACCGTCGCTTGACGAACATTTGGGGAGAAATCTGGTTCGTCTTCGATCACAGTCGAGTCAGAATTCGATCGTTCTCTTGAGTCCTCTCCATATCTTACGCTGTCGGCAAAGCGCTGGAAAAGGGGGTTATTGAAGTTTTGATTTTGTTGTATCTGAGTCCTGACATTAGACATAGGTGAAAAGGATTCAGCGTTCCTGAACGGCCTGGGATATGGATTCGCTGATGGACTGAACTGGGAAACTCGACTTGTGCTAAATTGGTCATGTACTGACTCGTAAAAATGTTGCTGTGAGAAACCTGCTGAACTAGGGCTTGAAATCATGAACGGAACGGTTTGTGTAGAAAATGTAGAGAAGTGGGAGGTTTTATTACTCGCTTGACGAGGTGATGATTGTGAGCAATCATCGTCATAATCATCATCGATTTCAGAATCAAATGCTTCACGGCCAACATTAGGTTTGCCAGCAGTGGCTGCGGAAGATGCCCATATACTTTCTTTCTCCTCGCCGCTCAGAGGTGTATCTGGTGAAAAGAAAGAAACTTCCACATATTTATCAGCAACATGCGCTGATAGTGCATTGGGAAACGGGGGAATAGCCGGCGGTGTTTCGTCTTGGGGCGATTTCAAACTCATTTTACTGGCGATGGTGTTCGACCTTGAAAGAAGAGGAGAGAGTAAGAAATTCCACCATCCTTGTGATCGACGCCTTGTGGCAATGGTATCAACACTGAACCTGCTGGGTAATTCTTGTTTGCTTTCCTCCGAAAATGATCGGGGGCGGCTGAGTCGTTGATTTGACGGCGAATCGTCTTCAAATACGGTTCCAGTGGAGAATGCGCGGTGTCTTCGAGCAGGCGTTGAAGCCTGGTCGACATATATGTCACTAGTCTCCATGGCTTTTACAGACGTGTGGGATGTAGGAATAGCAGGCACAGGGGGGATGATGGATTTGGGTCGGCCGTCCTTCACCCGCGGGGTTGGTTGAGAATAGACACTTGAAGCGGGTCGTGTACGGTAGGCTTCCGGGTTGCCACTGAAAGGATCCCAAGGGTTGTTGTCTCTGGCAGGTGTGACAACAATAGACGGGGTAACTGGTGTAGTATTCGAGCTTTTTTGACTGGTAGGGCTCGCAAGGATCTTTGTTGGTGTGTTATCATTCCCGGTTCTTTTGGTCTTTCCCGAAACTATAGTGTCGTTGTATGGAACGCTTAATCCAATCATAATCGGGCGGTCGGAAGGTGATAAATCTTGTGTTTTACTAGGAGAAACCCGCAAAGCATCCAAAGGCCACTTCTTTGATTGTTGGGCATGGCTTGACGTATTTGGGCCTCGCACAGTCTCTCCGAGACCTTCTTTGATCTGCCCATATCCCTTTGTTGAGGACCTCCTTCGTATCGTTTCCAGTCTTCTTTCAGGAGTTTGCTTGGCAGTCTCCTTTCCTATAGGGAGTAATTTCAAATCCTGCAGATCGATAAACCCTCTAGCTACGGACTGTCGCCGTTTTGAAGCCGCGTCTCTTTTATACTTGGTATCATTGGCAAAGTTCGTCACGAGATTAAGGCCAGGGCGTATCTTTTTCGCGGGACCCTCCTTGCCATTCCGTTTCATGATGGTGCGACCAGGGCGTTTGATGGAATCCCAACGACTAGGGCGAGGAGCCTGGGAGGGTTCATCAAGGAGGTTCTGCAGATCGTCCGTTCGACCAACATTATTGCCCGCATAGCTGCTATTCAGAAATACCACTTCGCAGAAATTGTCTTCGGTCGATTCGAAGGGGTTGGCTTGGTCTGATTGAGCCAATTGCGAGCTCCTGGGGGATTCAAATGGAGTGGGAATTTCCTCTCTTATAGGAGAAGATAAAGGAAAAGTAGGCATTGTATGAACGCGAAGGTGTGAAGACGGCAACACGTCGTTAGATGAGGGAACCTCGAATGGGCGATGGGTATTCATCTCGGTAAGTCATTAACGACAGACGAACGTACTGAAATAAACCACCTCCAAAGTCAATACGTGCATCAAGTCTACAGAAGCAGTCAACACAGGAGATACTCACCATATGTTTTTAAGATCCTCCGCTGTTATCGAGAATCCCAAACACAATCTTGATAGGAGATACTCGAAACAAGGCGAAACTGCATGGAGTCATCTAAACATAGGAATTTATGGAGTCGACATTATGGGAAATTCCTCAAGCGGAAATTCTCACAAAGATGGAATGGTCAAACAATAACAAGTAAACAAAGCGAATGTAGAGGTTATAAATGGCTGTGTTGAGATTCTTCAACAGTTCTGTTGCTGGCGAGACAGTCCTAGAGTGAATAATGTAAGAACAATCAAATTCTATAATTGTCAAAGGGAATACAGCTTCTGAATTGCACACAAATTATTCACTTTAAAATAAAATGTGATCTTCAATAATCAATCATATCAAGAGAAGAGATGCTAAACAACTCAAAAAATTAGAAAACAGGTGAAAGATAGAAATTGACAAAAGAAAGAAAAAATGCCAACAGACAGTACAAAGAGCAGAAGATGCTATGAGTCAAAGATTATTGAGAATATTGGCAGGAAAAGAACATCCACCCATCTCTCAGAGCCAGGTACAGGATAGAGAGTATAATTCCAATCTCAATCACAGGGACACAACCCTCCCTTGGCGCGAATTCGCACGAATCAGATCGAATTGCCTTGGCCATGGACAGGTGGAAATCATAGATTAAACAGCGATAGCTATAAAAAGCACGGTATCCCCCTTGCCAGCCAGCTGCGTATTGAGAATTAAAGGCATTTAGCTCAGGATAAACCTCGAGGGTGGGTATCTTATGGTTCCAGAAAACAATGAAAGTAGCATTCCCAGTTCATGATGGGCGCTACCAGCCACGACTCAGACGAGTTTGTACATCTCTTCTGCCCAATCGGTGGAGATGAGTACCTGCATCTTCCACAGAACCTGGCCCGCCGTGTGTATCCGCATAAAGCGTGAGCAACGAACGGCAATATGGGGTGGGGTAGGGGTGTGTGTGTGTGTGTGTGTGTGTGTGTGTCCGACTCAACCCAACCGCCTGCTCTCTAGACCAACCACCAGCATGAACCGTTTGCTATTAATCCCGGGTGGTAGGACGGTGTCTGGCGAGTACTCACCGTCCAGTCAGGGGATTGGATAGAGCACTGCAGCGAGGGCAGATGAATGCTGATGCTACGAAGGATTACTCAGGGAACGTGAGTGAGCCTGTGAGAGCAAAGAACAACGGGGGTTCAAGTCGAGCAAAGAATGGAGTGACGTTGAAACAAGCTAAGCGGCTCTGGCCAACCACGGGTCGCAGAGGAGGCTCCACGGACTGATAGGGCGGCAAGCCGAATTAGTCATGGTTGTTGGCGCCTGGTTGGAGCCTGTCATTGGTCCAACGGGGAAAACAAGCCAATTCCATCGAGACTGAAACCTGTCATTCATTCTCTTCCAACCGAGAGCGCTGATAGACATTGTCAATTGGTCACTGCTTTATAGCACAATGGACAGTGTCCGGGAAGACTGAAGGTTAAGCGAGGTATTCAATTATATTAAACATCATCTGCCCAGCTACCAGCCATCCCCAACCCCGATGGATAACCACCCAGTCTGGAACAATGCTGTTAACAGATCAACGACCCTGAAAGCATTGCCCACGTCAAAAGGGGTTGGATTATTTATTTTACGGCGGCTACCTCATTGTGGAAGAGAAATCTTATCTGGAGCATATCTGGGCGAGGAAAACTGGAGAATTGAGCAATGACACAATCACCGTCCTCAAGCCAGCAAGAACTGTGGGAATGCTACTGTTATGAATCGTCTAACCAATAACTACGCTAAGACAGGTTCTTATTGGGACGATTGAAGTGGATCCTTAATCTAGAGGAACTGTTCATAGGCCCAGTCGCAAATTTTACAGAATTGGAGTATCTAATCGATACTTACCAAGTAGAATATGAGAAAGAAAGGTCGCAGTCCGATGTTCAAGTACTGGCAAGATCTGGGCTACAGCATCATGGGCCAATTCAACACAACCCTTTAAGGAATACTATCCATAACGATATCATCCTTCTGATCCCTTTGCGTTTTCACGTACCGTGAGGTCGCGTCGGATATACAAGCATACGGATTGCCCTCGATCGACTCAAACCTCCAATCTGAGCAGCGGGAAACCCAGCTTTCCACTTCCTAGAGTTGCAGGTTTATGAGCGAGTCACCTTTCGATGAAGGTGCAAACACAGCGGAAAAAGATGTTAAAAAGCATGAGCAGCTCAATGCTACCCTTCTCCGAAGGTCATATCTTTTTTTGAAAATAAAAAGATCTTAAGTGAAAAATAAATAAATATACCTCTTAGGAGATATATTTACTAAAACAAGGATCAGAAATGATATAAACGTCCAATATATATATATATATATATATATGTATATGTATACCACATCATCCGGGATTCGCTGGTGGTCACCCTCCCAACCAGCTGCAACCGGCCGGCAGGAGGTTCAAGTACAGCTAAGCGGACGGGAATCCCTGCTTTCCACTCACTGTGATCGTATGTGCCAGATAGTGTATAAATTTTGATATATGATGTCAACAAAGCCCGTACGTTAAAGCTTCAACGTCCTGTCTGACACAAACCAGCAGACCAGCATTTCATCTCCATCATCGTTTATCTTAATAGCTGCCTTGAGCAAGATCGTCGAGATAATTTTGAAAGGTAGGCATGTAAATTTAGCATACCCAAACACTCAAACAACAACCCCATTAAAAAAGGCAATACTTAGTACCAACATTCATTCCTTCATAACCAACCGTGTGTTTATCTGCGCAGAGTTATTCGGTTGATTGATAAATTCTAACATTGACACCATCCATTCTGCTTCTTACTTCTGTCATACCTCATGCAATATCTGTGATCTCATCCTGCCCATTCTTGCCTCACTTCCCTCGTCTCAGTCTTCCCTGACTACTCTCAAACCAGCTTAAACCACATTAGATAAACCAAGATCTCATAAAACAGAGAAGAAATGGCAGTATTATAAGCTGAACATATTCTGTGATAAGAGTAGGAAATATATAGAACGAAATAAAAACGAAATTCAGTAATAGCAATATATTTTCCGAGTATGCAGGAGATAAAAGTTGGTGTTAAAGTAGAAGTTGAAAAGATTAAACTGGGAAGGTTATGATGATATTGAATAGAGGTAGATTTAAGATAGAAAAAGGGTAAAATGAAAATATGAAGACATTGATGGGGTATATAGTATGTACGCATAGTTAAAGTAAGCATTGAGTTAGTTTATGCAGTGTAATATAATGTCATAGGAGTTCAAAAGGGGGAGAAACTTGAAGGATAAAGTGATCATGGAAAAAATGACAAAAAAAGAGCAAATTACAGCACAAAGGAAAGAACCCGTCTTTGGTGTATCTGGCTGAAGAGATAAACAGAAAGAACTTTTAGAAGCAATATGAAGAAAGGGAATATGGGAAGAGCAAACATCTGGTTCACAAAAAGGAAAAGAAATATATAAACAAGGGAACCAAGTGGCATAGTGGTATCAGGAGGTGTAAATGGTATAAACCTTCCAGCCAACGCACATAGGCATAAAGAAAAAAGACAAAGAAAAAACTCCCAGTTCAGTCTTGAGGGAGAGTTTCCAATCAATGAAAATCAACAATACAAAAGTGAGCCAAGTAAATGGCGGTCCTTCGCCAGGTAGGACTGTTGATGGCGTAAAATTCAGGGGAAGAAAAACACGAAGACAGAGAAATAGAGAGGGAAGACAAGACATAGAAAAAAGAAATACCACATAGCTAACGCAGACACACATCCAATTCAATCCGTCAACCATATTAATATAATATAGTCGAAAAAAATCAATACGAAATCTTCCCAATTCACAATTCCTTGCAGAAAATAAGTACTCATGTAAGCAACAAACATCGCTAAATGAAAGGTTGGATTTTATCAGCCTTGTCGTTGAAGGTTGGTAGGCCAGTTAGTCAGTCTTTGTTTCAACATGTGTCGTGTCACGGGTGTACTGTGAAGTGGTGGGCTGCGGTGCGGTTGCTGGACTCTGCGGGTTGTAGATGTGAGGTTGTAGACTGGAGCCCGATATCATTGGCATCACCGCACGACAGGTAATATATGACCATATGGCTGATGCCAGAGCAAGGGTTATCATAATAGTAGGTGGGTATGTTGGTGGTGGACAGTGATGAATAAGTGTCCGATGCGAAGAGGTGGAGAGGGACGCAGGCAGGTAGGCAGGGTTACAGATGGAGGGATGGGAAGGCAGAAAATCTTAGATTTCGGAAGTGGCCCAGTAAAATTATCATCGCCGGTCCTCAGTATACTGCACCCCTTGCATAGGGGCCAGTGCCCCATTCATCAGGGGTGGCAACGTCCTCGCCGGATCCATTTGCGGTGGTGTATGCACAGGATGTGAGGGTTGCTGAGTTGCTGTGGGCGAAGAATATGGGCCGTTAGTAAAAATCTGTGCCTGTCCTGCTTGAGACTGTGGTGATATGCCGTTGGTCTGCAGTTGGGGCCGGTCGTAGGGTGATTGTTGTTGCTGTTGGTGTTGCTGCTGTCCACTCGCTTGCCGGTGAAGCTGATCATTTAGTTGTTGGCGTAGATCGTTGACTTCGGCCTTTAAAGCGCCGGTTTCATGGCGGGTTTGTTGGATGGTTTTTTCGAGTTGGCCGATGTATTCGATTGCTATGTAATTGTATCTGTTAGGATTACGTATTCACTTGCTGGAAATTATGAAAAGATGAAAATAAGAAAAAAGGCTTAAGCCACCTCTCGTCAACGTCTCCCATTTACTAGACTTGCTACTCTGGCTCGACGGCAGCCGTGATCGCAGAAGCTCAAAACAGTCCTTCATTTCGCTTCGTCTTTTACGCTCAGCCAGTTTATGTGTAATGCGCAATTCTGGGGTTCTGCTGTACGGCGTGGTGCCATTTGGCGACTCTGGGTCCCCCATTAAATCTCTAACCTGTTTCTGCTGCAATGAATGATGATGGACACTCTGAGGTAGTTCTATTTATCCCATGAAAACCACAAAGGTTATTAGAAATTATGCAATTCAAAAACAACTGATATATATTTGGGAAAGTAAAAGCGAACAAACCGTGTTGGCCATGCGGCAATCTGGAATCCGTAGTAAACACACTGCTAGTAATAGATTCCACCGTGCTCCCCCGCCGGATAAACGGACTAGATGGCTGGCCACAGCTTCCCTTGTCGGACGCACGAGCCATATCGGGGTCCGGAAAGGCATAGGCTTGGCCTGCCGTAGGAGACTCTGCATTGTAAATTTCTGCATGAGGGTTGCTAGAGATAGCAGGAGCAGTGCGGCGCACCGGAAAGGAACGATGGCCATTCCTGGGACCGAGCGGAGAGAGCGGATGGTCTCCATTATAACGAGGGCCGCGCTGGCTGGTAATGTTTGAATAATCACTAGAAATGCCGCGATCGCGTTGCAAGCTGGAAACAATAGAGGACTGAGAGACATTTGTGCTGTTGTATGGAGAGGCAGGGTTAATGGCTAAGGAACTAATCCCCTGGTTCATTCTACTGTCGACACTGCTGCGACGAGATTCGGGGAAATCTGTCGGAGGGCGTTGGACGGTACCGTCGAAGCTTTGGTTTATTGAAGGGAGTACGGCACTTGGCTGGTGGGAGGTGTAGCTTGGCGAATGTTGTTGAGGGCCCCCGGTTACGGAGGACGGAGTATTTGGTTGATCTTGTGAGGATTGCGAATGCGATCGAGATTGAGATTGAGGCTGCACTTGAGGCTGAGGACGGTCAGATACGCCTGTGGAGAGGCGTTTCGGGGAGTGCTGAGAGGAGGTGAGGTAAGAGAACTGGGCATAACCACTGGTGCCATTGGTGGTGTTGGAATATGTGGAGGAGCCTAGGAAGATAGATGAAAGTTGAGTTAGTTGGCGGTTTTAATTAGAACTGGTTTCACTTGGCTGAATACATCATAAAAACGACATTCTTTGGGGGGGGGGGGGGGAGAGGGAAAAAAATCAAGGCGGATAAACATACGGGCACTCTGGGACATGGACCAATTGCCGGAGTCGCGCTCAACGGTATTCAGGGAGGACTGCACCGGTGATTTTTCTGCAGGGGGAATATTACCGAGACACATACTGGCGGTGAGGGTGGAGATCGAGGGGAGTTTCTGTGAATTGTGCTGGCCAACCCGGAGTTCCTCCCACGGGCGGTATGAGACGGATACATCCATCTGGCTCGATGGGGCGCCCTTTGGAGCACGGTGGCGGGAGGAGGAAAGGACGACGATTTGGATAGAAGTATAGTGAGGAACAAGTCAAGGGAGAATAAGGCCAAGACCGAGACAGAGAGATTTAGGGTTAAAAGAGAGGAAGAATGGGGTGGGTATGGTGATCGTCTTGATACCTGTTGCCAAGAGGTTAGAAGAAGCCAGACAGTTGAGGATGGAGAAGGGATGGCATGGTTGAGAATGTGAACAAGGAGGAGAGTGCTGTAAACCAGTGGGGTGATAGGGGATAAAAAAGAGCATGCGGTGAGAAGGTGAGAGAGACAAAATAAGGAGAGAGAGTGGGCCCCCCCCCCCTTCCCCCCCAAAGTGCGATTGGGG
>NW_011371358.1:378691-400480 GCF_000150735.1 Paracoccidioides brasiliensis
GGGTGGAGTTGGGCAGAGGCAGGCAGAGACCAGAGGCAGAGAGGGCAGAGGGCAGGAAGGAGCGAAAAGAAGGACAGGTCCTTGGAGGAAGGAAGGGCAGCATGCAAAGTGGGAGCTGGCACGTGGCAGGAGAACGGGCTAAATCTGCTAGTAAAATGTATAGGGCAACTCTCCCTCCTATCAGGGACTTCTCACAATTATGGACATTGGGATCATTGGGTTTTTGGGTTATTGGGTTATTGGGTTATTGGTTATAGGGTTATTGGGCTAATTGGGTTATTGGGTTAATTGGGTTATTGGGTTATTGGGCTCCTACTAACTGTCTAGCTGTTAAGCTCAGCCTTGACAACACCACAACTTTGGCAGATACAAGAAAAAGAGAAGAGATAGATACATTCAGATGAACAGACAAACTCTGTGGGCTCCCTTTATACAGAGTGCCAGAGAAAGTGCTTCTGTTGTGGATTGTTATTTTATTGATTTTGCCTCAATGATTTATTGCTCTTTATTTGATGCAAGGGCTCAGAGCAAGCAGGTGTAGTCAAGATGTCTTGCTCGACAGGTGCTTTTTTTGGACGTGCAGAATGCGCAGACAGATTAACATCATACTTAATGTTTTGGTCACCATCCATGGGGGTAGGGAGGTATGTTTGTTTATCATGGGTCCATGGTAGAGCTGCAAATCCTAAATAGTTGCTGTACCGATTGTAGTGTATATAGTTTACCCAACACCCCTCCACAACCCTCAACAGATGGATATACGGACACAGACATCCCTAGTTTGTCCATCCACGGGTGGCTGGTTGGTAGACAACTTACCCATCCACGACTCTACCAAGGTAGGGAGAACATGACTCCGGACCCCAGAGGAGATAATTTCATGTTCATTCCAATTCTTCACGTTTTCACACCTCCATGAAGCAGTTGTAGTTGGGCCAATGTGCCAGTGGGGCCAGTGGGTAGATTCTCAACTCTCCCGCTCTTCCAAACATCACTTTTCCTTGGCATGCCTATCCTTCCGCCTTGGCTCTAGACTTCATTATTCCTCCATTTCGATCGTTCGAATGATTCGATCCACTTTGCCACGCGGCCGGCCGGGGAGGAAAAAACGACGAGGGGGGTGGGGGGATAAAAAAGAAAGGAAAAGAAAAGAAAAAAGAAAGAAAAAAAAAAAAAAAAAAAAAAAAAAGGCTTGTGGTCCGTAGTCGATTTCCTCCACACGACTGACTACATACACACTTACCAATACGAAGAAGAAGCAAACAAAATTACAGGCCGTTCTTCAATAATGTGGCTTGCAACAATGGTCAACGCAGAGTCGACGTATCAGAGGGCCTCTCTGGAACAATAAAATTTTTCCCTGACGGCGATCTGATCTCAATTGATCTGACGGATCCGATCCGGCGCCGATAAATTCTCCAGGTGTTGGACAAAACTATAAGAGAACGATTGCGTGGAACTGCCTAGATAGGTAAAACAGAGAGACGCAACCTACCACCAAAACACAACACCCACACACCCAAAAAAGAAAAAAAAAAAAAAAAAAAAAAAAAAAAAAAAAAAAAAGAGGAGAAAGGATTTTAAAGCGCTATTGAACCTGGGAACCATTTCTTCATCCTTGTTTTAGTTTTTATCTTTCTATTTTTCCCTTTTTCCCTCTGCGGTTTGTTCCTTATTGTTAATTCCTTTAATCCTTTTCCCCTCCCCCCCGGCGCTCCTCCGTTATTTCTTTTCCTTTTCCCCTCTTCCATAGTCCTCTTCTCATCTTCTCTTCTCTCGTAGCTAACGGCTTATGACCGACAGCTATCAAAAGCCGTGCTCAGGGGGTTGACAATAAGCGCCAGCCTTGTTCTTAAAGATTATTGATTTCCATAGTCTCTCCAGTTTGACATCTAATTTATTAGGCGTTTCTCCTCCGTCGATTGGCTCGACTCCAAGATATGACTGAGAGAAAGGCAATATCGCCGCTGTGTACCACAAGATGGCTTCAACTACTCTAGCTTGTTTGTCATCCATACGTAGTCCCTCCTGGATGGTAATTGTGTATATTCATCACTTTCTTCTTCTCGGACTCCCCGTATCATGAGTGCCCATCTTCAGCAGCAGAGATGTGGTAACTGTGTCAATACACTTAGTGGCTAGCTGCCAGGGGTATACGTGGAGGAGTCCATACTTATTCTTATCTTGTTATCCAGTTATCTAGGTAACTAAACTATTATCTAGTTGATTGGATTACTAACAAGTAGTTATCCTTTCTATCCCGCCCCTCTCACATTCCCATCAATCCAAATCTCGCTGATCGTTTGCTCTTTATGGATCTGTTCTCCGCTCCGTACCATGCTCTGGCTTAGGCGCTTTGGCCAAACCCAAGGACGGGTGGGGGTGAGCTGCGATTATTTACTCATCTCCCGCAATCCAGTGTGATTGACTGGTGACCACGATATCCCTAGCTTTAGCAAATGACTGATCAAGCTGTTTCAACTTAACAAACTCCTCATACCAACCAAAGGTTTCTTCGCAGATGACATGTGGAGATTACTCAAAAAGTCAATTTTTCCTTTTCACCATACTTTAGCTAACCTTTTTGTACATGCCAATAATGTACCTGGGAGCCGCGACTCCGTACCTGCGCGCTGTATTCATCCTACGCAGGGTTTGCAGGACGCGTCACACTTGGATCAGGTAAATTTAGGTAACAGAAAACTTTTCTTTACGAAGGTTGTGATTATTCCCTGTCCTCCGGTTCATTGTTCTCCTCATGACTCGCGGGCGGATTCACTGTCCCCGTGCGCAACAGCGTGTACGAAAGAACAGCGAATGCGGGGGTACCTACCGCTGTGTCCGCTTTGTACTCGCCAGGCCCCCGGGGAGGGGGAACCCACCGAGTAGTTTACATGCACACTGTGCTGAGCGCTAGCTGCTCCCAGGCGTGCGCACAAGTAGTTTAACGGATCCATATTTTTTTTTTTTTTTACACACCCTTGTTCCGACACGGCCCGGCATGATTATTGCATAAAGCCTGCACAGGGCCTGTATCTTCCATGCAAGATTGGACGATGCAGTGCGTGCTGGTGACTCGAGTCCAGCAGAGCGTCAAAAGTGGTAGGTTGCAAATGAGGTGAGTAGCATGGGTGAGTAACTTCTCCTCTCTCATGGTCACATATTATGTTGCCCTCCCATGGCATTCCCCTCCACAATGCAGATGGTTCCAGAAAGTAGAGACCCAAGTTATATCCCTATCTTCTCTCGCACTCTTTTCCTTCGGATCACAGGAAGTTGATATCCTTGTAAATGAGAAATTGTTAACATGCCGCCACCGAGGCCATTTGCGAGCTGACAACTTGCCTGCAGCAGTGCAACTCTGCAGAGATGATATTCCGCACCATCTCAGGGTCGTGGTTGCAGCCCTCCAGGTAATTTGGAAGTAGGATAGCAAACTCGTCCTTGCCTTCCTGACCACCAATGTCCCCCCCGCCCGCCTCTCCCCCGCGAATCATGCCAAAGGACCAAGCTGCACGTTGATGATCAATCAGTCAATGGCGGCGTTGTAACTTGTTAAAAGACCAGCTGACTTAGATTTGCAGCAGCATGCTTCTCGCAGTCAAGCACTTATACGTACTTTTGCCCGGTAACAGTCTATCTGTACATAATTTCAAGTCACCCTGCCCCGGGTTTATTCGTCACACTCTTCCAACTCTCCCGCCCTTTCAACCCCTGCCCATCGCACAAGCCAAAAGGAGATGCTCTTGAGAAACCTGATTTCACTCGCATTGGCTATCTCGCCAGCGAGCCCATGTGGCCGAATACGAGCTACTCCCGCTATCAAGGGTTTAAAAAACAACCATGTGTTGATGTATGGGTGGTGGATAGAGTGGGCAGGTGGTCGTTGGATGGCGTCATGGGTGGGTGGAGAAAATTGCCGAGCCCCAAAGATCCCCATCCCATCCCGATAGAATGAAGTAAATATTCTTATGCGTTTTTACCTGTTTCTCTTGTGTTGCAGCTGCATTTCTCCTCCCCAGTTTTTGAGGACATATGGAGGGTGTATATTTTGTTTCTCGCCTTAGGCTTCTATTTGCAAGGTTGATTTGACATATCGACATATCGATACACCTATAACTAGAGCATATTCGAGAGCATCAACTAAGAACACCCACGCTCAACCAGCGGAAGCAGGGTATCCCATCTAGATATAGCTTCCTTGTCCTCAGATGTTGCTCGCACCATGGGAGTTTGCTGTCTCGTTCGCAAATCTCACCTCCTGTCCTTATCAGTCCTAGCATTGCATGGGACCCAAGAGATGGGGATAGGAGGCAGTATATTATGCATGCTAGGCATTATATGAAGATGGATGGAGTTTTAGTGATAGAGCAGAGAAATACCAACCGGCATGCGGACATCATTTGAGACAGCCTGATATGTATACATATATGGGGATGATATAGCGGAAACGTTGAATGGCATCATCGTATGTATGTACGGAGAAAAGGAGACGCAGCTATTACAATGCACAGCGTACGTACTGTGCATGTAACTGCACTTCGATAATGGCATTAATATAGTTTTTGCTCAAGCAAGCCTCACTTCTCTTTCTTCTTTAATTATCATCAGAATTGTTGTACCTGGATTGGACGAATAAGTGTGTCGGACACTTCCATCACGTGACCAGTTCTCCACCATAGTCCGTTCTCGGAGCGAGCAAAACTCTGCAATCAAACTAAGCTTCCCATTCTGTCATGATGTCCCGACAATAGAAGTACTTGATATTACCGTCTGAAAACCTTCATAAGAGAGAGGTTGCACAATAGAGATCTTTCATATAGATGTAAAAACCTAAAGAACATGCGACAATTAAGGTTACAACCACTGAGGGTATACGGCATGAAATTGGCTATATAGATATGAACATCTCAACACCAATGTAAAAGTCATACATACATTTCATCCTGTGTACAGAGTGAAACAAAGCAAACAGGAAATATACATATATTAAACAGTGAAATATACAAACAGTGGATTCTGTCGTTCTGCTGGCAACCTTTCCAGTAACTCCGAAATAAGCTTAAATATAGTTTGTTTGGTCCTAGGGTTGGGAACGGAGCATGGCGCAAACTTACTTTCCAAACTAATGGTGGTTGAAAGCTCCGTAATCGCCGAAGGCACGCATTTTATATAATAATAGTCCCGAGTAAGGGGTTTGTTTGTAAGTGGTTTGTAAGTGGGTTGAATTTTACAGCCTTGCTCATCCGGGAGCACGCTTGGGGCAAAAACTTTGATACTAGTTGCGGAGTGAGGGTTGAGAAACCCTTTTAAGGTTCGCTTCCGCCAGGAGATTAATCATCGGAACCAGAAAAGGTCAGTCAACAAGGGAAAAATAAAAATAATAAATAATAAATAAAAATAAATAAAAAAAGGTAAGAAAACGAGAAGAAAAAAAAAAAAAAAAAAAAAGGAGGGATTCATTTCGTTATACGCATGTCAATCTTTTCTTCAGATCCAGATCTAGTCACTTACCGTCATTACCTATTCTACGGGATATCTTTTCCCTCTTCTGGGGGTGAGCCTCACGCGAAACGCAAATACAAATAGATCATATCCTCTATTCCTCTCCACCTCACTCACCTAAGCGATATCCATCTCATCAAATATCAGCTCAATCTCCCCCGTAATGTCCCACCGATCACCCGGTGCTGAGCGGCTAACATACTTCACAAACTTCAACGTCCCCACATCCCGCAGTACAATGCTCATACGATTCCAGCCCGCCGCCATGTTGAAGAGGATACCATCGTCACCGTCTATGCTCGGGGCAGACTTATAGATTGCCGGGTCTGATTTTTTGGATTTCTTCACCCTTTTGCCGTCTTTATCGTCGGCGTTCTCTCCCTTCTCTTCATCTTCTTCATCATTGACGGCGCCATCATCGTCATCATCGACGGCCACGTAGATCTCATAACCGCCAAAAGAATGCTGGTCAGCCTCTGTAGCATCCCCTTCTTGGAACCCTTCTTCCTCCTTCCCGCTCATGCTTGAGCTGTCTTCATCCATATCCCCTTCCAAATCCTCTACCATATCCTCCATATCCTCTTCCCCACACTCTTCCATAACCTCATACTCATCCTCATACTCATCCTCGTCATCGCATGCCTCCTTCTCCCACCCAGTCGTGGGGGTCAGGCCAATTGTAAACTCCAGTCGTGGCGTCCTGCCTTTATACCCACTAGCTAGCGTGTAATCTTCACCGCGACGGAAACGTCGCGCGATAACATTGTAATCGGTCAGCTCGCTATATCCAGTCGCAATAGAGATCCACTTCTGAAATGCATGAGACGGCACTAAATCTTCTAACAATTCCTGAATTGGTGTTTTGGTCTCGTTACCATCTGTTCGTGGCTGCTGGTACAGATATCGATGTTTATGAGGCGGTCGACTGACTTTCCAAGACGTCTTCTGCTCGATCTCCGCCCACGAAGTGGGGAGGGCGTTGGATTCCTTTTCCTGCTCTTCAATGTATTCTCTGACGCGTTTGGCAAATTTGTCGTTAAAGAGCCGCTCTAGAATTATGAAACAGTCTGCACCGAAAGCATCAGACAGGTCCTCCGTGATATCCGGTGTGAGATAGGAGGGTGAGATATATTGAAGCAAAAAGTCCAGGTCGGCCTCTGTAAACTCATCGCTTTCCTTAACACCCGCCGGCGCACCTTCGTACGGCGTCAACTGGGCCTGTGGTCTGTCGAACACATCCCCGGAACTTTGCAGCTGCTGCAGACTGCTCCGTTCCGCCAGCTTCTCTTCCAGCCCTTCCTCATACCCATCCTCCCCCTCCTGAGGAATATGATACCAGCCACTAATAGCCATGCGCACCCTTTCTTTCCCTCCCTTATCCCCATTGGGGTCCGCATAATACACCTCCTCCACATCGTGGAAACTCTCACCAGGCTGCACCGTGAAAAAACTCAATTGATTAAAAGCCGGAGGTATTGATAGGCTGAAATCAGGGCTGGGAACTTTAATCTCCTTCCCAGACTCGTCCCTCTCAACAGTGGTCGGATATAATCGCAGCGCTCCACCCCAGCTCGGCTGCCACGCCACATCTGGATCCGTCAGGTAGAGAATATAGCTAATCCGCCGGCTCCCAATCACATCATCGTGGCACAGCAAATGACATCCACCCGTGTAGACATTGATAGCCATATCAGTCTTGATGCCGCTCAACTTTCCTGCCCCTGTTACCTCTGATAGATAGTTGCGGAATGGGGCAGAGTAAAGAGCGTCGCGCAGGTCGAGGAGCGAGGGCAGTTTGGACAGCGAGTCATCGTCTAGCCCGTCGAGGTTAGCGAGGTCGCCCGACTGGAAGATTTTGTAGATGTCTGTTACTTTTTCGGTGAAGGAGAGGTGGTCCTTGATTTCTGTGCGGACGGAGCGGAGGAGAGATGGATTTATTAGCTGAGAGATGACTCCATGTTTGTACCTATGTCAGGTTAGAATAGGATATTTTATTGGACTGTTGGAGACCAAAATCATTCGATCATCTAAAAATGAACTGTACGTACGGCGCGGAGTTTGCGTAGCTCTGCTTATACTGCTCGAGTGTAGCCTTGTCAAGCAGCCCGTCGCGGAATCGAGACTTGACAGTCTCAAAGTCCAGAACCCTCTTCTTGGAATCGGGTTGGTCATTGGCGTCCGAGCTGTTTCGTCCTAAGGTTGGTTTGCGCTTCATTGTCAACAACAATGATATTTACGGACGCAAGTAACAGGGAAGGACAACTTCAGTGGATACGAGTAGATATGGGAGTCTGGGCGATAAAAAAAATCTTTTGTGGGTGAGATCATTGAGCCTAAGGGCTGGAGGGGTAAGGCTAACTAACTAAAAACGGAAGAACAACAGCCAAATCAACCCAACCAGCTACAGTTACCCCGCAAACATGGACAGAGAACAAAAAGAATGGGGATGGAACTCAATGAATCGATTAGGTGCTGTTAATGAGCTGGCAAGTGAACATGGGCGGGATAAGCGCTAACCTCAATGGCTGCGAATACACGACAGTCGACGTTTCAGAGGCAGAAACATGCCGAAGAAGGCCGGAGAACGAGCTGTCATCATTGGCTTCATTGTGATAGCAAAACAACCTTGTATCTTATGGAGATGCTAGAGCACAACGAGGGACTTGCAAATGTGAAGAAAGTGATGTGTTTCATTCTTCAAGTGGATTTTTTGTATAGAAGCATTCATTCGGAAATGTGTTTCTGTGGATATATAAACCATAGCTCATGGATTTTCGGTTGTTTATCCTTCACACTTAGTTACATAGCTTGATCGATGGAACCGTATTTCTATTAACTACAGTATTTATATTTATGAGGTGATAACAAAAGTACGCAAACATCCATAAAATACCCCCCCCCCCCCCCCCCCGGATTTAAAAAGAGCGCGATAATTTTTGTAACGCGTTGCAATATGTATCAGTTCCATGTCGAGCTACAGTTGGATCATTCTACCGATGCCGGGAATCCTCAAGGAAGCAATCACGAATTTCCACATCTTGTAACTACCGTGTCTCAGAAGTGGTAACTGGGTTTGATCATTTCGCGAATATCAGGGATAGCACAGTGGTTGGTATCATACATCCGCTACAAGTTACTATCGGCAGCACAATCTGCGCACTTAATCAAAGAATCCTTCAAAATGCACTAAGAGAAACCATAGGGCGCTCAGGACGTGCGCCATGATGCCGAGCCAAGGAGGTATTAGAGGCGATGCAAATGGATACGGGGCATAGGGCAACTATTGCCTGTTCAAGAGAGCCCTTGGCCCAAAAAAACATAAATAAAAGATCCAACCGGACTGGACGTGTGCTCGAACTTCGCGAATAGAGAGGAACTGTCAGCGCAGGGCCCCCCGTTGACGCCAGAATCGGTTTCGATGAAAGGCGCCAAGGGAGGGGTTTTATCGACAAATACAAATTACGAAACCGCCTGATAAATCCATTTTTCTTTTTCTTTCCCTTTTCCCTTTTCTCTGCCCAGGAAAGCCGGCTGGCTTCGGGTTGCACCCACTCTGACAACACATGGTCTCCGCAGGCTCGGGGGGGAATTCTGGCACAGTGATTGGACGTATTCAGGCCGAAGACCATGGGAAGGGCCATGCTATGCTATTGAGTAATCAGGGCCAATTGTTGGCTCAGGGGGATAGGCCGCGGAAGCTGACGCGTTTTCTTGTATGCCATGCATGCGGGGCAGATCATATCACCAAAGATCCAATAGTAATAGTGGGTGAGTTTTCGCGCATTGTGTAACCCATCCTCCCTAGAGTCATGCGCATTGGATGGTTGGGCAGCGGCAGCCAATAAGGTGTGGCATGGTGTGCTGCAGCGTGTTGGTCCTGAGGAAGAAGAGTTTTTCGGGAGCTCTCGAGACATACATGAGGCTGACTTCTGCTCGGGGGTTGTCTGTAAAGTTTGTTCAGTGCCAACAGCCAATGTTAGAAAGGCAAACGAAATAGATCATCGAAACGAAAGCACGTCATAGTGCCAAAGCACTCTGGAGGCATCAATTTATTTGAAGTTTGTAATTTATGGCTGACGCTCTGGGAACTGTGTGAATTTTGCTTCAACTCTTGATGTCCAGCTTAATTTAACTCTTTGTTCCCATCCCGGCTGGATGCTGAAGGATGCTCGTGACTTATCGCGCATTGGCTGAAACAAGCCACTCGAATGGCCTTGTTTTTGTGAAGAGTGTGGTAAACTATAAAATTGTCTTCGCCGCCACTCTACCGCAGTGAGGATCCCAAAGAGAGATAGATCTTAAGGAACGGGAAGCTTCTCAACAGCAGCATGGGGTTACACTGTTGGGATGTCCACTTTGAGTAATTGGCAGACTTTTGAAAGCGTAGGACTGGGAAGTCAACTCTGAACCAAATGGGGGGGAGCAAGGCTGAAGAAAAGATAGTCTTGCTATGCACACAGTGAGTATGTGTGAACCAATGCACCCGAGCAGTGGAATGACCAGCGATCACTCACACAGCACTGGTGCTTCAGTGGAAGAAGTGCATGCAACCCAAGATTTGTCTAGCTACAAGATGAACAAAATAATAATAATAATAATAATAATAATAATAATAATAATAATAATAATAATAATAATAATAATAATAATAATAATAATAATAATAATAATAATAATAATAATAATAATAATAATAATAATAATAATAATAATAATAATAATAATAATAATAATAATAATAATAATAATAATCATCTCTAAATCACCCCCTTTTCCTGCACTTTGAACCCTGCTTAACATCTTAACATGTTGGTCCGTTTTGTCGGGCTTTCCTTGATAGCCACAGGCATAGAGCTGGAGCAGAGGATGTACCATACCAGAGCTTTTATCCTATACTAAATTTGCCGACTGGCTTCCACGAGATAATGTTGCTTCATCCTCAGAGTGCATAAACAGAGCAATCTCTCTTCCTTTACTCCAAACTGGATAAAAACGTGCAATTCAATGGAAATTGACATGTTATATTTTTCTATGCATGGTTCCCTCACCCAAGCAAAAGTCAGACTTTCTCAAGCAAATGCCTGATTAGGCATTGCAAACAAACACATTTTGTTAGTGGTGGATCAGAGTGGCTGAGAATTATCAGCGCGACAAGATGTTCCTCTGAACAACTTATTGTGAGGAGAGACTCTTCAGACTCATGACCTGTCTGATGTTAGAAGTCTGGACTTTGAAGAAAGCAGTTAACTGCAACGACTGGCAACTCAGATGCTTGCTGGGCCGTATGGACTAGATCGATTAGATTAGGGTTTCTGGATGATGACTAATTCCGGACTGTCTCTGCGAACTTAAACTAGTTAACAACTCAACTTTAACTGGTTAGTTGTTCAACTCAACTTCAGCGAATATATATGTCCATCATTGCTTGTTAGCAAGCATCACATTGACAGTAGTAACAGTGACGGTAATGGACTCGCCAAATAGCATTGCAGGGCCGGAGGAGCCTCCCCGCACCCCTCCACACCCCCCATATTCTCCAATTACCCCCGTCCTCTCCCACGCCTCCATGCCCACCCAACCTTCACCCTCACAGCAGATCATCCCGCCCCTTTCCAGCTCCTATCCTTTCTCCCTTTCTTCTACCCCCGGAAACACTCTTACGCCTATGTCCTCTAACGCGCCACCACTGCCTACGCGGACACCCATCTTTATGTCTGAACCATTACCAGTTCCCATATCAGAAAGCAGTAACCCTGACGTCATCGCCTTGCGCTCCGCCATCTCCATCCTCCAAATGCAGAAACAACAGGCACTACGCGATATAAAAACATTAGATAAACTAAAACGTGCCGCTATTGCACACCCGGAGGAGTTCGCGCGAGAGCTGGTCAATGGTAATCTTACCTCCAAGGCGGGTGACATATTCAATCCCAACGGTTTCGAAAACGAAGAAGCGGCTGCGGATGAAAACGCATTCAAAGAGCAGCGAACAACGGATCAAGAACAAACAGACCGGGGAGAATGGACTATGGACGTCGATAAACCACCGTCGTTTAGCAAAATCCCTAAACCTCAACAGGTCGTGCGCATGCCGCCTATCAACTGGGCTAAATATCATGTTGTCGGGGAATCTCTGGATAAGCTACATGAGGAACAGAGACAGCGTCCGACACCTGGTGAGCCGCAGAGAAATGTCTATGCCTCGCAAAGGGCCCCGGAGCATTTTATTGCTGCTCCATATCGCCCTTTTACTGACAGCTTGGACCCGCCTATGAAAACGCGGAGTACTAATAAGGGGAAGAAGTGATGGGATTAACTTGAGCATGAAGACTGGATATACTGACCATGCATTCATCGATAAGATCGTCGGAAGCTTGCTTGGTTTGCACTCCGTTAAACAAAAATGTGGCAGTGTGAATACACGGATACTTTTAAGATCCCTAGGCTCTGGTTTCCTCGCAATCTAGATGCATGAAAAAAATCAGGACCACTCAGCTAGGAATCATACAGCATGGCGACTACATACATCTACCTATATTCTCGTCTCGATGAAGTCGAAAACCAGCCCAAGCGCTTAGAAATTATTGGATTAGAGCGGCGTTTGCCCCGATGGATACCTGCAGCATTTCCTCCACTGGTTGGCCCTGCCTGGTAGCTTCAAGTTCAAATGAACTCTCAAATGTCACTGACCCAGACAGTCGAAATTCCTGCCTCAGAATATCTTTGGCATATATCGAATCCACTACCATTTGCACCTGATTCTCGACGCTATCGCATTCAGAGTAGTGGAGATCCATTTCTGCTGTGATCAGGTTAACTGTCTTGCGAATGTTGTCCAGCTGGTGAGAGGAAGGAAATTGTTTCCTACATAAATGATGTACTCTGGGGCAAATGAGCCCAAATTTTGGATTGCTCCTTCCATGAAGCTCTCCCATGGAATGATTTATGAAGAATAATAGCGTTGGCTTGGCTTTGCGGTCCCTTCTTGCGTTGTCGGTGTTGGGTCAGTGATAACATCGATAACCATTGACAGGGTGTGGCAGTTCAACAAAAATGTCAGAAAATTAGTCAGGTCTGTGAGGGCTCTGGCTTTCTGACGTTGTATTTGCTTTTCTTCGCGCAGTTGTTTTTCCTCCAACGCTTGAGCTTCTGCAATTTTTCGTCGATGTTGCACCGTGAGCCCACTAAGTATGGGAGATAAGAAGAGACAACGAATAAAGGATATGGAGGAGGGATACAACAACGTACCGATGTTGGCGTGTGATCATTTTTTGCCAACATCTTCAGCCTGACTGGGCATAACAGATGCTTCCTAGTCAAGGAAATGACAACTGTTTGCACAAAGAAATCGGAGTGTCAGTAATTGATCCCTCCTTTTTGACACTAAGAAAAGAGCTGCAGACGAAGATGGCTGCGGCTGAAGCATAACACACAGCTGTTAAGAAGAGAACAGAAGAAAAAGAGGAGGAGGTGGTGGTGGGTCTCTTCAACAGGGCCAATAGGGAGCGATTGCTTCTGCTCTATTTCTCCCCTATGGCTGACAAAATGGACAAAATGAGCGGAGAACTGACATGACCCCTTACCTTTTTAGCTGGGGGACAGCCTGGAAGCTCTAGATAGACATCTTCTTCTTGATGCAAAGCAGATCAAAGTTGGAGATGGATATCTTGTTGGTAGTATTAGCAAGATTCATTAAGGTTCGTTTGTTGTTGAATACCTTTGTGAGCCTTGGGTATAGGTTTCCTTGTGGATAATGGTGCTTGGTAGATGAAAACTAAAAACAGGAGGTGAATCAGGGACAGATAAGCTGAAGATAGCAGAAGAGCTGACTTGAATGAGGGAAATTGATGGATCAGAATAAGTGAGCAAGGAGGGTTAGTAGTGTTGATGAGATGGAAAAGGAAGAGAGAAAGCTCTTCTTTGTGAGAAAAGTCAGCCAGAAAGAAAGGCCTGGTATTCATCACAGATGTGAATGCTTGGGCAAAAATCCTGTTAACGCTTCACCCATTCTTGAGCTTTAAGTCAATAGTTAGCATCTAGACCCCTGAGGTGAACAAGGGGCAAACAGGCACCTTATTTCAGATGTCCATTCCTCGATATTCACTTCCACTGCCTTTCCCAAAAGTCTGCCCACAGATTCCTAATAAGAGGCATTCTGAGTTTCTCGGTCATCTCATGTAAACTGCAGGACAATAAATTCTTTAAATATCCCATCGATATAGCACGGAGTGCCAATGGGAGAGTACTTTCCAGCAGATTACAGAGGGGGTGAAAAGGGACCTTATACAGCGCATGTTTTTTGAATGAATGTGTGTAAAGAACAGCTATGTTACCTTAGAAAGCATAGATATTCGCAAAACAAATAACAGGAATAAGATGCTTAAATTGCAGTCAAAAACTGCCACATGCAAATCAAATTGCTCCCAAGAACCGTAGCTATGGGACTACGGAAAAGGGGTTAACAGTGAGACCCTGAACTCCCGTCTCCTTCCAAGCTTCCCTGCTAGCAAGATACATGACAAGGACTTAAATAGGAAAAGAATGAGAAATAGCACAGTAAAATCCATATAAACGTATCTCCCATAAGTCAAACTCCTATTAATTCCCCTTTTAAAAATTCCGATGGTGAAACAATTTGAAAGGAAAAAAAAAAAAAAAAATCGCGAACCGCTTAAATCGTAAACCCGTCGCTCCAGTACCCCTACCCATCGCGCCTTTCCCCAAGCGAAACTTTCTTCAGCTCCAACGCCTGCTGAAGACTCTGTACACGCTTGCCCAGCTTCGACTTCAGAATCGGATTCGCCATACTCTCCCACTTTAGCGTCTCAGTCTGTACCAGCAGCTCCAGTTCAGCAATCTCCTCCCGCTGCTGCTGTAGTTGCCGTTGCTGCTCCAACGCATCTTCATCGAGGTCTGCATCGTCCGCCTCGTCGCCCGACGATCCCTCTTCGCTTTCATCTTCATCGTCATCCCCGGACGTTTCACCCGCAGTTAGGGGTTTGATAATGGGTGTTCCCACCTCAAGCTCACCCTCTGCTTCTCCCTCAGCTTCCGTGGCAATGGGTGTGGCCGGAGATGTGTCGGACACATGAATTTCACCAGTAACAGCAGAAGCAGGGGCTGAGTCTCCATCCGCATGAGCGGCCAGCGCCGCCTCCATCTCAGCTGCAAGTTCATCTTCGAATTCATCAACACCTTCTTCCTGTGCAGAAGGTTGAGTGTAGCCATCCATGCCGTAGTCATCCACTTCCCCTTCAGCATCCTGCTCATCATCATATTCTTGTCCAGCCAGATTGTACCTTGCACCATCTTCACTCATAGCACTAGACTCCCGCATGTACTGCGCATAATCCAGGATCTCGAATTCCGGCGGACTTTCAGCCGCCATGTCTTTCCTTAGTAAACGTGCAACTTCCAACTCAACTGCCTCGATAGTGCGGTTGCTAATCCGCTTGCGGAACCGTCTCTTGCGCACCCATCGAAGTGGCGGGGTGAGTCCATGGGCATACTGATAGCTAGACTCGTCGATGTTTTTGGGTAGTGGGAAGGTATGTGCTTCTTCTTCCGAGTTGACACGGCCAAGCACAAGCAGCATCTGGCAGATATCTGCAGATTTATACCAGCCGCGTTTATCCCAGCTCTTCATGCCCTCGATAATGCATGGTAGATCAACGAGGGAAGCGGCGTATATGCGTCCACGAATGTTGATAACGGCGCGCCGTCCATCTTTAGTCAGTGATTTGAAGCTCACATCGGCGCCACCCTGACTGCGAGGCCCCCACCTCTTCTCCGTCACGGCCTGGCGGAGGTATTCACAGTCATCGCCCGGCTGCATACGGAGGATAAATTGTTCTTCCAGGGCCGGATCCTTTTCTGTGTCTGAAGCTTCAGAGTCATAGCCCACACCTTTCGGTCGAAAAGGAGGTTCTCCTTTGCTTCGTAGACGGATAGATGGCGGAGGTTTGGTGCTGAACTTGATGCGCTTTATCGCGGGGGTTTTTGCAGATGAGCTTCCCTTGTTTTTGGACGCTGGAGCTGGGGAACCGATGCCAGCATCGTTACCGGTTCTGTCTCTGGCTCGTTTCTTTGAAGAACTTGAGCGTGGGGTCTCTTGTGATGCCTTAGGTCGGGAAGCCTTAGGCTTTTTGGAGGATTTGGAGGATTTGGAGGATGAACCAGGCGGGGAGGATTGTTGTTCATCTGCGCTGGGCTTTGGGCCGATTTTGAATTTGAGCTTAGGAAGTGAGGAGCCCCCGGGGGTGGTAGGAGAAGGAGGAGAAACGGCCTTAGCAACTTGGTCAACCTTCGTTTTACTGAAGGTCAGCTTAAGCATCGGTCGAGAAGACATGGCGAGGGGCGTTAGGACGCTCGCCCTGCGCCCTTGCACGGAGGTGACGCTTTGTGCAGCAGCACTGTAGATAGATGACACGGTGATGTTCGCAAACAGAGTGAGAAAAGCCAGAGAGTATATATGAATTATTAGGAAGACGTATGTGAGTTGTCAATCAATAATGTATTTATTCAATAGATGTTGAGATGTTGATTTGGACAGCCCTAGGTTGATGACTAAGTCAGGAAATGAAAACGTGTGGCTCGGCACATTTGCGTTGTTGTCAAACACCTTCACTGGGCAAACCCACACATCAAACACTCAACTCCTCGATTCATTCATTCATTTGAATTGACCTGGATTGGAATGAAATTGAATGAAATAGAGAGAATCTCAATCTCTCAATCGGGGAGTGAGTCAGCCATATATAGTTGTTACTGCTGCTGGGAATAGTGATAAATAGCAGCGGAGTGTGAATGTGCGAATCTGCTTCCTCACAGACCTGCCTGCAAATGTCAGTCCCCCACTACTCTCGACCTTCTTAGATCCCCTCATTATCCCGTCCAATCCTCTCCAGCATACAGACACAGGTACAGACATAGACTCCATACGCATACACATCAGAATCCGTATCCTATGGGAGAAACATGTCGGCCCCTAACCTCTATCACACCCTGTTACGGCCCCCAGTTATTCAGATCCTCCGGGCTGCAGGCTTCCACTCAGCTAGCCCCGCCGTCATCGACACTCTCACGGATCTCGCCGCACGATATCTGATGCTCCTGGTCTCGTTCACCGCTGGTCACGCCAACAGCAGCCATGACAGAATCCCCATTCCAAACCTCCACGACGTCATCATGGCGCTGCAGGACGCTGGCGCCCTGAGACCCCAAATGAGTATCTCCGAAGAACTTCTCAGAGGGGAAGAAGATATGAGAGGCCTCGACTCGTTTATGGCTTGGTTTAGTGGTCCTGCCAACAAGGAAATTAGGCGGGTGGCTGGATTCGTGGCCAGCGAAGGAGATGTGGTTGACGAGGATTCTCTGGAGAAGGAGGATTACTTAACATGTATGTGTTTTTTTTATTTTTTAAGTTTCTCTGTCTGGATGCCTTCTGAGACCTTTTGCGGCTAATGTATTTGGGCATGACAGCGTTAAAGAAGAAGCACAGCAAAACGGGCGAGGAATCGCGGTACCAGGGCACCGTCCTGGGGAAAAGCAGAGAGATCCATCCGATCATCATTGAGGGTGGAGCTCAAAGCATAAAGGCGTGGGGTATGGAGATACGATTGAGAGAAGCGAGCGCCGAGTCTGTATCATCAATCATGAGCAGTGCCCCGAGCAGCCTGTCAGATGTGGTGGATATGGAGACATGAATAGCACGCATATTCAGGTTCATATACACATACTTAGTTGCGAGTCGATACCGATATCCGTGCATGTTTTGCCAACGCTTACGGGAACGGTCTACTCGTGTCCTTGCTTGTGAAGTTTGGCCCGGTCGGCAGGGTATTTCCAAAATTGGTCTTTGGATCGCAAACGCTATTACTTCAAAGCCATTTTATCTCCATAACGAGCATCAACAAAAATATCAAAGTGGCCTTTCCATCAATGTGGGGGAGATGAAGGTGTTTTACCAATTCTTCCGGAAAAATACTATGAAACTATGATCATCACCGATTCAAAGGCCGCAAACCAAACACCGGGGTGGAACGATGTCACGAAGTAAATGATAACAGAATTCATTCCACGACTCGAAAAGGTATCAGGTAACTGAACTCTAGTCGAAGATCCCACTTACTCTTCGCTCGTCCGCTCCCACCCCGAACATGATGGCATTCGATTGCCGCAGCCGGAAGCAAGTCGAGGAATAGTTTTAGAAGGGTTAATTTGGTGCATAAGTGCAAGAGGGAAATGGGATGTTCATTAAAGACGATAGCACTTTTTTTCCAACAATTTGGATCATGCAGACCTAGGTGAAGTCTGGTTGAGGGTGTCCAGGGTTGAGAGCTGTAATACTCTAAATTTTTACAGTATTTATAAAAACCAAGTAGTTACAAGCGCATAGTCGTACATCTACGATCAACCAATTCTTGAAAAAAAGAGAATATATTTTTGTGCCTAGCATTCTACATTGTTTCTGCGATTTATGAATTCCGGCTGAATTATTTTCATCGTTCCGTTGCGTTGATCAAAATATTTAGGCTCTCCTTGTTCCGCCTTCCCCGGAGAACGTTCAAGGGCGCGCCGCATCCCACGTCTATCTCAACATCCAAACAATTGTTTTTTCTATAAATCTCTTTGCTGCAAAGCTCACTTCTATTAAACAGGTACCATACCATCTTGCACCTTACTAAAGACATGGTCTACTCCTTTTCCCTCCCCACTACCTCCCACCTATCCTTCCAATCCTTTCTCTCCTCCCCAACCCACCCCTCCCTCCCCCAATCCGCCTCCACAGCCCGCCACGCTCTCCGCCTCACCTTAAAAAAACACAAATGTCTCTCTCCGTCCCAACGATCAGATCACCTACAAACCATTCTCTCTGCTCTAAATGAGTATATCCCCTTCCTTTTCGCCCTCTCGCGAGGTCTCAGCTCCGCCCCTCCTGCCAATGGAGCAGAGGACATCGATATCCATCTCCGCTCGGAAATCGAGGTCGAATGGCGCGCCACACTTTCTTCCAGCTCCTCTTTATTCCGTCTGCGACGCGGTGATGTAGGTGTAGGACGCCACTCGTCTCGCGTCCATGGACGTGGACTCGATTTCGAAATCGCCTTCATCCTCTCCACGCTGGGGTGTGTGCTATCAAACCTGGGCCGGAGCAGTTATCTGAAAACGCTGTATGCGAACAAGATGCCGTCGGCGGAGCAGAAGACCGCTGCTGTACAAGTAGCTACCAAGTACCTGCTCCATGCCAGCAGCGTGCATGCGTTTCTAGCTTCCTCGTCTTCATTCGCCGGGTTATGTGCGGCTCCAACCCCGCAAGCTGGGATGTTTGCCAAGTCCGCATTCACTTCTCCTTCTACTTCTACTTCTACATCACCAGCTGGGACTTCAAATCCACCAGTACCCATTCCGGACCTTGATCCGTCGACCCAATCCGCCCTGTCAACCCTCGCCCTCGCCGAAGCTACCCTCCTCGCCGTCGTCAAAGATGACGCCTACCTCTCTGCCTGCATCCAGGCACGCAACTCCCTAGACACAGACTGGATGGTCAAGGCGCCTGATATCCCCAAAGTGCGAACCTTGCTTTTTGCCCGTCTCTGTGTGCGCGCAGCAGAGTATGCTGAGCAGGCTGTTGCCAGCGCCGGCGCCGTGGGTGGTAACCGGAATGAGGCCAAGGTCGACGAAGGGTTGCTAAATTACATGCGCAGTCTGGCGAGGGTATGTCGTGCGAAGGCTTGTCGTTTTTTTGGCGTCGATGCGGAGATAAAGGGGAAGACTGGGGAGGGGATTGCCTGGTTAAGGGCTGGGAGGGGGATATTAGGGTTTAGGGGGGATTTGCAGGGGGAGGAAGATTCTGATGGCAAAGGGAAAGGAAAAGGGGGTTTTGGCGGGGGGTTCTTGAAGTTGAGAAGGGGGTGGGAGGAGAGGAAGGAGGAGAGGAGGATTGAGAAGGAAGCTGCATCGTCTCGTGGGGGCGAGATGGAGCGTGAAGCGGAGATGGATTGGGGTGATGATGCGGGGAGGGAAGAGGAGGGGAGGGTACTGGATATGTTGGAGGCGAAGTGGGTGAAGATGAATGATACTGTATGTTAATTTCTTTTTGAAAATATTTGCATTAGAATTGCTGCTGACTTTATATCTAGGTAAATACCCAGCTGATTCCCCCGTCATCGTCATATCTCGCAAGCCTCCCGTCGGGCAGGGATATTCACTCCAACCCTGCCGCCTACTCGCCTCCGCAGCTTGATACGGGACAGCTAGTGCGCATGCGAGTGCCTCCTGATACTCCCGATTCTCTGGATGATCTCGATAGCAGTGGTGAAGAAGCTGATAGGGCAGAACCTGTGCGTGCGGGATATTTCTAGGGTGAGGTGTATAAGAGTTAACCTGAGCAATAGGCATAGCATGCTGGAGAGGTGTGAAGTCATTTGAGTAGTTCAGATATTTAGTTACGTTGAAATTAAATTATACCCTCAACGTTTTATCACAATTGCCAGCAATGGAAAGCGATAATGTCTTTTAAGCTTTTTGAATTTTTTTATTTTTCATATATACAGTACAGATATTTTTATGGCAGCAATGCATGTTCGCTTGGTCTAGCTGACATTAATATTCATTTCAACCAGGTCTAGAAAGCAAAACCACCACCAAACTAACCAACCAGGGGGTAATGCAGTTGTATGTGACCAGCAAACACGCGAGGGAAACACGATCCTAACACATTTAGCCTTGACAAGACAGACGGAGAAGAGTGCGATGGTTCCTGCAAGCAGAGAGCACAAAAACAGTCCCCGCTCATAGAGAGCCACATCATATAACCAAATCCCGCCACTACTCTCTCCGTGTATCCTAGCCATCATCCAGTCTAGAAATGAGCACTTCCCTCCATCTCTGGTTCTCGTCTCCAGGCACAAGTTGACATTCTCTAGCGCAACCAGCATCTCAACAGTGGCCATGTGGTCGTTCGTCTAAACAGCTCCCCTTTAGCCCCCTACTCTCCACTACCACCTCACGAAGTTGACGACGCATTCTTCGACACGTAATTCTTCTCTTGGAACAAATAGCCCTTAATCTTCGCTTCCTTGAGTAGCTCGAAGTATCGATCTGTAAAAATTATCGCGACCAACAACACATTAGTTTCCATCCATTATAAAAATGAAAGAGAAAAAAACACCCACCCCTCAGGGCCCCACACTTCTCCAAATGATTCACCCCTTCACGCCGATAACACTTCCCCAATTCCTCCCCGACAAGCCGCGCCATCATGCTGCGCACCCACTGCTCGCGAATAATTGCATCGCGCACGTTATGTAAGGCGACAGTATCCTCAAAGTCGACACCGTCGTAACTTGGGGGCACTGTGGGCTTTTTGGCGAGGAAGGCGGCGGATTCCGGGGTCGGCATTACTGCTTGCTGTTGCTCTCTGTTATGTCGCGCTCTTTTAGTGGTTTGCAGTTTGCAGGTGTCAAATTTGGTGGTGTGTATTAGGAGAGAGCTTGTGGATAAATAATTAACAAAATATTTTTATCTTGTTATATCTTTATGTCTGGATTATTGGCTAGGGGAGCAATTGGCGCTGGTATATTTAGCCTGCTGATTGATTGAATGGACTCCTAAAAGTTAGAGATGAAGTTGCATGTTTGATTTGATCTGGATGACCGGTAGGGTTAGGGTTAGCCGCTGTGATTTGGCGGAGAAATGAAATTGCATATCTCATCACGTGATAATTAAATACTGCCGGGGTAGAAAATGATGGAGAACCACTAAATACAGACTTATTATATGCTGGTTCTCTTTAGCTGAGAACTGCAGACACGCAAAATTACTTGGATGGCTATGCACTATACGTATAAATTCCGTAAAAGGTATCTAGGTATGAAGTCACTACCAGGAGACAAATGCCCGGTCAGCTCCCGCAGGCATCTAACCAGCTGCTAATTCGTCGAAGGCTCAACCGGGTGAGAAAAATCTGCTAGGGATGTATGCTGGGATGAGATATAAAGAAAGAAACTGAACCCAAAACAGTGTCATCGGATGGTAATAAAAGAATAAATCCGTCACTAAAAAGAGATGAATTGACATGAAAAAACAACCGGAGAAGAAAAGGTAAAGAACTCAACAAGAAGTCTGATAATACAGTAGTATATAATGGAAAACAAAGCTCCTTGATGCATGAACATGAAAAGGGAAAAGATGTGACCCTGGCGCAAGGCTCAAGATCAAGTCAAGCCAAAAATATATAACAAGCAAGAAAGCCAGGCAGAGAGGAATAGAGCAACAAGAAGT
>NW_011371358.1:400490-465490 GCF_000150735.1 Paracoccidioides brasiliensis
ATAGAGCAACAAGAAGTGAATAAACCATTCCACTTAAAAGGAAATAACCCAGAGACGTGAAAAAGTGAAATGTATCCCGATCAAACAAAAAGGTAGGAGGAATATATAGAGAAAACGGTGGGACTTAAGGAGCAGAAAACGTAAAAGAAAAAAGAATCCAACGAAACCGACAACCAGTATAAAAAGAAGAAGAAGAAGAAGAAGAAAAGAAGAGGAAAAGAAGGGAAAAAAAAAAAAAAAAGGGGGGGGGGGGGGGAATTCGAACAAAAGCGAAATTCTATGCATCACCACTTATTCTCCATCTCCTCTTTACCAACCATCTTCAAAAACAACCCAGTCAGCCCCTCCTTAAGCCGCTCCCACCAGGTCCGATTAAGCCAATAACTCAGTTGCCGATAATAATACATCTCCCCCCAACAGTCCCTCCCCCAATTGCACCCGGCCATATTGACCACGAAATCCCGATCCTTCCGGTGATAATGGAACTGGCGATCCGTACCATCCCCACACGCACCGGGCGGGAATGCGTTTATCCTCCTTTGCGCCACAAAGGCAATATGCGGCCGTATCCACGGCTGGCTGGCGTAGAGGTGTGCCAGACTGTCCTGCTCATTGTGTTCCCAGGCCATGTGCATTTGCTCGTAGAGCACGGGATCCCACCAGATGTCGAGGAGGCGTTCGGTCCAGGCGCTGCGGCGGACCATGAAGGAGCCTAGATTGAAGCCTGTGCAGTCTTGGGAGATTACCATGTTTACGGAGGAGGATTTGCCGTCACCTGTCGGGGAGAGGGAGATGGGGTCTAGATAGGGGACGGGTGGGGGGTGGGTGATGTTGAGCGGGTTGAAGAAGTTTATGTCACGGTATATTTTGCTCTCGAGGTTGTTGAGGATGTGGGATTGGACGGAAAAGCTGGGCTCCATAATGTACGTGTGCAGGTCGAGCCACCAGAACCTGAGAGGGGTTGTTAGTAAATTTTGGGTAGCATATTCCTTTATATCCGTCCCCGGGAGCGAGCTCAGTTACATACCACTCCGCGCGAGGATATCGCCGCATAGCTTGACGGATCGCATCAACCTTCTCCCAGCTCTCGCGCCATTCATGCGCATAACGTCTCTTCGTGACCATGTTGACGATTTCTAGATCGTAACCCCAGCGCTTCACGTAGTTTTTCTTGTTTTTCAGGCTATCTCGTTCAATTGCCCATTCTCGAGGGCCTTTCCATTCCATAACGCCTCCACCAATATTCGACCCAACGATCAACACAATCTTCTTCCCTCCACCCAGCGAGGATCCCCGATATGATTGCATGATGCCTGTTGAAAACGTTAGAATTTGTTAGGGTGTCTTGATATCCTTTTGCTTCCTTTTTCTTCAGTGAAATAGAGAGAGAGAGAGAGAGAGAGACATAAAGGGTCACTCACGAGCTGAATAAGAAAACCAGAAGATAAAGGATAGCAGCAAAAGGAGAATAGATCTAAACCTCCACTTCCGCACAACAGTATACAGTAAAGATTTGATGCGAGCGCGCAATAGCGCACCGGCACCCGACCATCGCCCGCGGCCCAGCTTTTCCTTCTCGCCATACTCCAGCATAGAATTGACACGAAACCGCGGTAAACTCGCGGATATCTTGCGTCGTTGTCGTGAGAAAAAGCCATTATTTCTGGTGGAAAAGGATGGGTAGCCAACTATCCGCCTGCTCTTCGCCTTCGCAGAGGCCCACGGGACACTGCTGCCACCAGCAGCGGCAGCAGCTCTAACACTCAGGGGCGAGCCGTTTGCATGAAAAGTGCCATTTCCACTACTCGTGTTGCTGTTAGATGTATCCTGGAAGCCCCTGGAAGGGCTGGAACCCCCAGAACTGTTGGCGCCGGTAGGCAGACCGGGACTGGGCCATCCTCCACCACGGCGGGGTGAGGGAGAGCTCGAGAGTGACATGGGCGTGGGCGAAGGCCCCGTGTCCATACCCGGCCTGATATCGATATCGGGGGCAGCAGAGATGGAGGGGAGCAGGAACGAGCACGCTGGAAGGGTGGAGGTGACAGCTTGATCACGTCTAGACCCGACGGGCGAGGGAGGATGATTCTTCAAGGGAGTGGCAAGGGAAGAGGAGCGTCTGCGATGGCGCGGAGCACGGCTGTTTGTCAAGGATTTTGTCGCCAGCTTGAAGGACGGCAGGAGAGCAGGAAGACGGGAGAGATCGAAATCCTCCCTTCAACCCACGAAGTGCGTAGGAGTTTTGATTTTCCGACTGGTGTGTCTTGTTAAGGTGTTCAAACAGGGGTCCTGTGTGCATCTGTACTCTGCATATGGATCTTTGTTTATACCATGGGTAAATCGATCAATGAATGGTTCCGGCCCAGAAGAACAAAAGGGCAGGGATTTAAATATAAAATAAAAAAAAACAAAAAATCCAGGGAAGAGCCAAAAGGGGGGGGGGGGGGGGGGGGGGGGATAAACAAGAATTAAAGAAGGTTTAGTATGGCGTACGACCAAGGTGCCAGCCGAACTATCAGCAGATAGGGTTGTATATCATGAGGATAGAGAGAGAGAGAGAGAGAGAGAGTGAGTGAGTGAGTGAGAGAGAGTGAGTGAGAGAGTGAGTGAGAGTGAGTGACAGTGAGAGTGAAAGTGAGAGAGAGTGAGAGAGAGAGAGAGTAAGTGATTGAGAGTGAGTGAGTGAGTGAGTGAGTGAGTGAGTGAGTGACAGAGAGAGAGAGACAGACGAGAGACAGGCGATGGGGAGAATATGTGTCGTTGGCGATGACTAGCCGAGATAGATTTCAAGGTTGGTTGGTTACTTTTCCGTATTGCGATTACCCAGGACAACGGCTCAACTGACGGGTTGCTGGGGTTCCTGGACGGCAACGCTGCGGTAAACCGCGTTTCCCCCCCCCCCCCGGCCAAACACTGGGTTATGTAATACGAATTACCAACGTCGAGTTGACCCCGTAACTAACTTGATTGGCGAGGCACTTGCTCATGAGTAATCAATCAATTTAATGTGTAATCAAACCAGGTACTTGTACTCTCCTACGCATGCATCAAACACCCAAGTTGACTCGTATGGATTGGCAGCTGATTGACATGTCCATGATGCGGTGAATGCCTGTGGATTTTACTTGCAGCTACTTGAGGTCGAGTCAGTTACTGCTATGTGTGAGGGTTCTCTGGCCGGTTCTGCGTATGCACCCCGTATTTGCTCTAGCGGTAACCGCGGGGGAGGGGGGGGGGTTGGAAGTGAGACACGCAGGCAGGGTTTGGAGGAGAGGACCAGGACCAGGTTGGGAGGCGAGAAACAGATCCGAAGAGATACAGGAGATGGACGAACAAGAAGCAGTTTACCTGTGGCTGAGGATGTTGAAGGTGATCCTCAGACGTTGGACCCAGACAGGAAAAGAAACACACACACACACAAAAAAAAAAAAAAAAAAAAAAGAAAAGAAAAGAAAAGAAAAAGAAAAAGAAAAAGCCGAAAGTTGCCTGATCGAGCAATCCAAGGCAGTTTCGGGCAAATTATGAACACAAAAGTCTGGGAACAACTGGGGACCGCCTGGACCACTTTTGCAGGCCACACTTTTCTGCCGAGTCATTTGATCGGAGAAAGGAGGGCGGGCTTTTTTGGGGAGGCAATCTGGTAACAGTAGAAAGAGAAAGTAAAATGAAAAAGTAAAATGCCCTCAGCAACCGCTGTGGGACAGCCAATCAACACGGGCGTCTATCTGTAATTTTATCGCTGTAACTTGCCGTCCCATGAGATTGTTTCCCCAGTTAGCCAGCCATGGGGTTCTATTACTATGTTCATGAAGCTTGCAAGGTCCGTCCGTCCTGGTTCTTCCATACGGACCCCGTTCTGCAACTCCACATGGTGCACAAAATTCCCGAGTCAAGGGTGGAGAGGAAATCCTTGCGCACCGTCGGACTCGAAGTCTCAATCATTTCATACAATCACCGGCAACTTAGAAATCCCGACATGTATCGATGTTCATCATAGTTGTTCACATAAATCGCCGAGCCGGACGGATTCGTATGTTTCAGCCCTGGTTGCGAGTGGCGGTGTCGTCTCCATAGGAGAAGCCACCAATCATCATCATCATCCTCCTCCTCTCCTACGGAGCAGTTACTTGTTTGTCAAGGGATGGATCCATCAACCGACGACTCAGGCGAGCGGTGGCCGTGTTTTCAATGACATCAAACAAGGGCTCCCGATGGTGCTTCAAGGGACCATTTTGACCAGCCGCCGACAAATCATCAGGAAATATATATATATATATATATGTGAGTGTGTGAGTGAGTGAGTGTGTGTATGTGTGTGTGTGTGTGTGTGTGTGTGTGTGTGTGTGTGTGTCATGAAGCACAGCTGTTGGAGCGCGTTAGACGTCATCGAGGCGCCTCTTTGGTGGGGGCAAGTATGGTAGGTAGGGTTCGGATGTTTTTGTGTATTTATTTTGGTTTTTTCCTTCTTCTTCGATATAACGTTCACATCAACCCATGGATCGGGGCTGCGGGGTTTGTTTGAGATACCATAACGAACATCAGAACCGGCAAAAGTCATTTCGGGTAACTGATGATGCTTGTTTTTTTTTTAAAATAATAATAATAATAATAATAATAATAATAATAATAATAATAATAAATAAGTAAATAAATAAAATGGGTTTAATTCTACCGACTAGTAAGAAAAGAAGAAATAACTAGATTTGTATAACTCAACATTATAATCTTTCCAGGACACACTAATATTTACTCATGAAATACCCCAAAAGTCAGAATATAAACAAAAGCAAGGTCCGCAAAAGAGGCACGACAACCCTTGTTATAGTTACATCCCCCTCTATAAAGGGGAAGGGGTTGTAAGTGTAAACGGATAACCAACAACCAACCCCTTTTTGCAGCAGGTTCCCCCGCCCAGACCATCCGTCGTCTATTAATTGGCATTGGCATATCACTCCCCAACAAGAGAGAATCAGAATTGCGTAATACGTCTTTAATGAGATATCAGACGGGAAACTCATATAATGATAGACCCACCCTCCTCTCTCTCCTCTCCCTCCCCTCCTCTCCTCTCTCTCCGCCCCATCCCTACCCTCCAAATCCACCTCCCCACCGGCTCCGGCTCCCCATGCCTCGTCAGCAACCACATCGCCACCCCTCCCAACCCCATCATCCACTGCGCCAGATTGATCTGCCCAGCCGTCCCCAGCGCGTTGTCCTGCGGCCAACTGCCCTCGGGACCCTTGTACACTTCCTCAGTGATTGAGGATGATCGATTCTGCTTCTCCGTATCTCAGGCATCAGACGCATAAAGCCATGGATGCATATACACAGTAGTATATCCGGTAACCCCCCTTGTTCTTCAGACGTACACATAAGGAATTCGTCGTGATCAATTTCGTTATTACCATCAGCCTGCACTGCCGCTGCTCTGTATTTTGCAACAATGACTTTCTGGCCAAGAATGACTCCCTGGGCATGAATAACAACGTTCTCATCCAACACCCGGAAAGAGAAAACCTCATCCAAATCCCTCGACTCGAAAACTCCTGACTGCTTGCCATATAACATCATTCCCTTTGCCGAGTGAGCATATATATCTCATCTCATGGCCTTCATTCTCCAGTTCTAGGACATCCAGCAGCTAGGAATATCTCTGTCGCCTAATTCCCGTGTGTTTTCCCTTCCATACCAAGATCCGCCAATTCCGGCGGGACGCTGGGCGAACCACCACACTGGGATCCGGGGACTTCAGCCCGACTGCATCATCATTATCATCATCGTCACGGGTTAGTAGTGTAGCCGGAAAGAAATGTAGTAACTTAAGGCAGTGCGCAATGAGATGGGGGGGTTCTGGTGTCCAATCGGTTTAATATTTCTGACAGGCCTCACGACAAGCACTCTGTGCCTTGTGGAAATCTGCAATGCGCGATGCGCACCAGACGATAAATAACGTGGATATAGGGGTCTTTCTTTTTTTTTTTTCTTTTTTCCCATTGGCCATGTTATCGGTGCGCGAGATGAGGCCCTGGCAGATCGCCCTTGTTCAGTCCACCTAATGATGCTTGCGCACATCCTTGGGGGGTTATGCGCGGAGGGATGCAATTGGTTTTGGTTTGTGCGGTGTGATTGGTTATGGGAGTTAGTTATTCTATCCGAGTCATATGAGGTTGTCCACGGTCTATTTAGCTAACCCTTGGCCAGTTAGTTAACCAGTTACCAAGAATGATTTGACAAATCATTTTATTACTCTTTGAAAAGGCTCGGCTGGGCATATCATAATAATGATTATAATTATTATTAACAAGGCGTGGAGAGAATTTAGGCTTTCGACATGGAGGAATTTTCAATTGGAGGCTTTAGAATGAACACGACTAAACTACATAATGGCTTCGATCACGGGAATCCATTTTCGGGCCATGGCTTGGAATACGCTGGATGGGGATCTGCCATGAATGCCAACAGCTCATTCGGCATTCCAACATACGCCGCGATGCGTAGCAAGATCAATTTCCTGTTGCGTAGAGGTCATGTATTGTTTCTCTCTCCCTCCTAGTGAAAGACGGGGCAGCTTTTCTTCTTTTCTTCTTGTTGTTGAATGGTTTTAAACGTAAACAAACCTACTCCCAGCTCTCAAGCAGGATCGACTCAAGCACCTCAAGCCGGGAATACAATTTTGTACGCAGTTCATCCAATTCGTGAACGGCTTGACGTATATCTTCCGTAATGTTTGGAGAGAGGGAGGGTGGGATTCTGAAATACTTCTTGCTTGATGAAGTTGGGCTGGAGTTGGAACGAGATGGGATAATAACAGCTATTTTGGGATTTCTTCCATGATTTCTTCCGTGACCCCCGGTATCCGATGGTTCTTGCGGGAGGGGTTTCCGTTTTGCGACGCGGTTGCTTGACACCGTCTTGGACGACTTTGTCGGAGTCCTGTTTGTCCACGACGCCTTACGTTTGGAAGCCTGCGATGGCGGAGGAGTTTGTAGATTTGTTTCTACTTCCTCATCCCCATCCTCATCCCCACCCGTTTCACATTCAGATTCTTCATATTCACTTTCTTTAGGCAAGTTGTCCCTTTAGCATACATAGGACAGATAGGAAAGGAGTTTCAAGGGCAGGCAAGCATATATAACGAGAAAAGCACGCAAGAGAACAGAGTAGCTCACCCCCAGAATCAATGTCATCAGGTTGCTTTAGGGTGCACGTATGCGCCTGTCGACGCCACACACAGTTCGCACAGGCCCCTCCTGCGTAATTGCCGTCACTTGTCATAGCAACCACACAGGTTACAAACGGACCTCTTCCCCCTTGACACCCACTGCACATGTCATCGCCAGAATACACAGTTTGGCCTCGGGTTTGGTAGACAAGCGCATCCCGGTGGTGAGTCCTGCTTACCGGCGGGACTTTGTACGCATGGTGGATGCTATCTCGCCGCCATTGAACTCGCCGAAGGCATGGCCACTGTGAGACTTCTTGCGCAGTCGAAGAAGAAGGGCGGACTGCAAATTTGCGGATACGGCTAAGATTCGCGTCATGTTTGTTGGGTACGATCTCTTCCAACGCCACCCCATTTGGAATATCAGGCCCTATGAAATATGTCAGATGCAGGACGTTTGACCCAAGGTTTGTGGGGCTTACGAGGAGGGAGAATTGTTGTTTTCCTTCTGCGGGATGAGCCTGGGGTCTGCATGAGGCCGGTGGTAAAGGGTGAGTGACAAAGAAGTTCAGAGCACTCAGAAAATCCAATTGGAACCAGCGGACAAGCACAATTCTGGAGAATATATATGGCAACGATAAATATTATTAGAGAAAGGAAACACAACGAAGCAGCCCCCCCCCCCCCCCCCCCACCTGGTGGCAACTGTTCTTTTATGCCTGCCAATGCAGCTAACACCGCCAAGCGAGGCGAGATGCAGCGTCAAACAGCAGCGGAGCGAACTCGCTGCGGAGTGAGATATCCCATCGAACAATGCCACAAACTAGCTATTTATCGGTTATTTTGTAATTTTCATTTAATTTCACTTTTAAATTTCTTCTTGAATTCAGAAAATCGCCAGCCACACACACACACACACACACACACACACACACACACACACTCATGTCAACTAGAATACTAATCTTTGTACGTAATTTAGCAAACATAAGCCGTAGTTTACCAAAGCATGGGGGTTGAGGCGAACGATCCGTGGCTATAAAAGCTGGGTGAAATTCGCAGATATTAGCGAGCAGAGCAGAGAGCAGAAACAGTGGTCATTCCACTTATTTGGATTCTACACTGTTCTCGTGTGGCATGTAGAGGGTTATATGCAAACACCAGATGTTGTTGGTAGTTATGCTACGGGTTGAAAAAATAGAGCTGGTGGTTGCTTAGTTATGTTGAAGACACGCAATTCACTCTTTTAATGGTGAGAGAAAAATGCAAGCTTGGATTAAATGGTCAAACTAATGGCGGTGATGGCTTTCTGGTTGCATAGTTAACTACTAAAAATATCCCTGGACCACCCCAAGGGCTGATATCAAACCAGCCAGCACACCGCCTTGGATTCCGGTTAATGAAAACGCTGCCTCTAACCGCACTGCTGCGTTTCCTGTTGGCCTGTTGGAAAATACCAACGTCGTTCTCGACCCCGTATGATCGCCGTTCCGCCATGTATAGTTCTTCTTCCCTTCCCTCATCTCCGGGTGCACGACGAACGGTACAGTCGCAAAGTAATTCTCCCTATCATTCCCAAGCACCGTCACCGTCCGTGTGAATGCGTTGGTACAATCGTGTTCTTCCGTCGGGTAGCAGGGTATCTTCTCTTCATGCACACTATACAGCTCCCACCAGCACACGCGGCCCGTTGTTTCGTTACCAACCATGTGCCACAAGGGAGAGATCCATGGCTGCTTGCCTGCTCTGTAGATATTGGCCCAAGGCCCATTGCTGTAGCTATCCATGGCCTCCCAGGTGCCGTCCGCAGCGAGATGGCCATCAGTGGAATTGAAGGTGCTGTTTGATGGATAGATCGGAACGGTTCGACCCTCTTTGGCGCATCGGGAGATTGTAAAGCTCGGCTTGGGTGTTCTGAAGCCTCCAACTACAATATCGTAGACGTGAAAGTCGGTGATGGGGGAGGTGGCGCTGGATGTGTAATCAGCGAGGTTTTTGCCGGAAGGGATGTTGGGAGGATAGATCCATTGGGCTGACACACAGGGGAGAAGAGATACGAGCAGCAACAGAATCAAACGAGGGACTGTCTGGACAATGGACATCATGTTGACATCAACGCACCCGCTATTCTGTATTGAAGGGTAGGATGGGATAGACACAGGCTGTCGAGCTTTGCCTGTCCACCAGAACCCTCGCTAGCGAAGCTATTTGTTTAAAATGCAAGGATAGGCTTTGATGGCTTTGAATCCCATTATTTTGTGCCCTTGCCGAGTTCCGACAATGCAAACATATATTGAAGGCAAGGGAGTTTTTGTCAAAGGTGCTAATTTAGGAGATCAGATCTAGATCTACTGCATCAGTCCAAGACTAGTTAAAGGCTAAAAACCCCCGAAAAGCCGAAAACTGTTCTGTCCAAGAATCTGTTGATATATCTGTTAGTTAGGAGTTATAAACATGCCGATACTAATGACAAGTTGCGTTTACATTGCCGAACTGTGTATGAATAATTTGTATTTGTATCCTTAATAATCTTCCCCCATATTGAGATAATATCACACTCCTTAGATCAGGGGAAATCTCGCATATCCTTCAAGCCCTTAAACAAATAGGCAAAATTAAGCAAGGAGGGTACGCGTAGGTAAACCAAAATAAGAGGTAGATAAATGTAAAACAAGGGTTGGGGATGCGCAATTAGGAAACTTTAGGGGGCATGAGCCCAGTCACGAGGAGCTAACCAAAATACAAGTTGGACGCAAAGAAATCGCTTGCGTACTACCATACCAACCAAACAAACCGGTGTAAAAGCCCAAACCCAAACATCAATCAATTCTGCTAGGCCCCTTTTTCGTGTTTCCCATCAATCCGACAATCGCCCTCCGTTTAGGCAGCAATAGTGGATGCCGCCGCCGGCGCTGTCTCCGTTTTGGTGTCCTGGATAGTCTTCAAACTCACTTCACCTTCACTTCTACTCCGCTCATATTTCGCCTTTTGAATAATGAACCCTTTCTCCTCTAGAGGTCGCATCCTGGCGCTTTCCCCATGGTAAAACTCGCATCGAAAGCGCAGATAGCGCTTGCGGTCTCTGAACACAGTGATTATATCGCCCGTGTACAATTTGCCAAAAAGACGTGCATCCCGGGACTGTGTCTCCTTGCGCAGTTCCACATTGTTGACCCAGATGCAATTACTTGCTTTAGTGGATAAGATGGTCATAACACCAGGAACCTGGGTCCAGTCTTCACCCTGAGCTATTCGCGATTCGATTGATGGCGCCCAAAATGTGAGTTCAAGAGCATAGGCCGGGATACGGCTATCCATAGGATCCGAATAACGAACGGTTACCCTAGGTCCTCGCCCCCACGAGGTCATGCGCGACTCAAGGTAAAGAGTTGTCTCAGTGATCGACCCGGGAATTGAGATGAGTGCCCCGAATGGGGGTGTTGGTTTTATAGCATGTTTGTGGCTTGCGACTTTAGGCGTTGATCTAGGGTCGTGGGAGCATCGACCCTCTGCAGGATTTGACTCCCTAGCCCCCGAGTCAGCGTCGGAGCCATCGAACCGTGAGACTTCTTTTCCTGTCCGCTCGTCGATGGTGGTGGCGAGTTCGAGGTGTAGATTTGGGTCGAATGATTTAGAGGTGTGCTCGGGTCCTAAATGGCATGGGTTGGCTGCAGATCTGGGCGCGGCTTCTGGGGTGGGGAGGCATTTGTCGCCAGCGTAAATTGATCGTGCTTGGTTAGAGTCGAGGCCATTGTGATTTTGCCTAAACTCCTCTCTCTTATCATCTTGCGACCCGCTTTTTGAATCTCCGGCTTTAGAAGACAGTGCGCTGTCAGTAGAATCTTCTGGGGTAGTTTGATTGTTGCTAGTAGGATTCGTGGAGTCTGGTGATCGTCCATCAGGAGATTCCATATGTAACTGGCCCACCAGTGATTCTGCGCCCATTAAGCTTGGTGCAGAGGTACCGCGCTGTAGTGTAACGCCAGAACGTTGATGGTAGGTCCGCGCTGGAGGAGGAGCCATGATATTGATACTTTTTGATGATTCAACATCCGATGAAGTATAATCGTACGGATCCGCACAATTAGAACGGAGTTCAAATCTGGAGATATTTTCGGGTAGATTGTTGTTGGCCCCAAAGGCGCCGGAGGACCCCAGGTCACACCCTGTGATCTCCCCAAAAAGGCGGGGCTCCGATGACTGAGCTGCTTGGGCAAGGATACTGGGGGCTAGCTCATAACTATCAAGATTTGGTAATGAAGGGTAGGTTATGTCGGCAGGAGTGTGAGTTATGGCAACTTGTTGCCTTTCCTCCTCAGTGTAATGGGAAAGCCGCTGTCTTTTAACATCATTATGGTTCGTGGGTGTCTCCTCTTGGTCCTCCAAGTCATCGATTTCTTTATCGAAGTCTTCGTCGAGGCGATCATTGAGATCAATGCCAGAAGCATCGAGTCTTTCTGCCTCATCATCTTCGTTGACTTCCCTCACGGCTGCCAAAGTTGGGTCAAATTCCTGATCTTCAGGTTCGTCAATTTGTGAATAGGCAATTTCGTCTGGAACGTCACTGATCCAGGGATGTTTAAAACACTCCGATTCCTTGGGTCTAGCCCTCGGATCACGATTGAGTAGCTTCGAAACAAAATCGACGCCATCTTCCGATACTCCCGCATGTCGAAGTAGATCGTAATCCGCATTAGTAGTCATGATATTGCGGAGCATAGATGCGCCTCGATCGTCTCCCCGACCAGAAAATGGCGCAGTTCCGCAAAGAATATGAAACGTCACTGCGCCAAAGGACCACATATCGACTGATTGATCGTACGGGGATGTCCTCGGGACACTGGAGAGAACAAGTTAGCAGAGCTGTTGGATGCAATAAATGGTACAAAGAGCTCACGGATCAGCAACACGTCTTCTCTTCCTTGCTTCTCCTCGCCTGTACTTGTCATATTCAGGATAAACCTCAGGAGCACAATACAATAGGGTCCCGCAAAAGGTTTTCATGAAAGATTCTTCCTGAGCAACCTTCGAGAGTCCAAAGTCCGAAAGCTTAACAAACAGCGGATCAAAAGATTGGATTAAAATGTTGTCGGGTTTGATATCGCGATGCGTTATCCTCCTTCTATGGAGGTACTGAAGGGCGTGCAATATTTGGCGAGAAATCGACTTTACTTGGTCCTCGGCAAGATGATGGCATTGGTTAAGATAAGCAGATAATTCACCTCCGGGGACAAATTCCATTATAATGTAAATCCAGCGGTTATCGTGATCATGATAGTCTCTGAACTGAACGATATTTGGCTGAATAGCAGTCAGCTTCCACACATTAGAAATGAGGACAATTGATGGGACTAACTTACATGCCGCAATCCACTCATGATCATCATTTCACTGTTAACTTTGTGGTCAGAAATATTATTCTTTATCAATTGTCGTTTGTCGAGCTCTTTACAAGCGTAGAGCACTCCGTCTCTTTTCGTTGCGAGTTTGTAAACAGTAGCAAATGCCCCTTTGCCAATCTGGCCAGTAACATTATACTTGGAACCGCCATTCCAGTGCATTCCGTGAGTTTGTCCGCCTTGCTGAGGAACAATGAGAAAACCGTCATGCTGCGCCACCTTTCCCGGTGTTCCTCTACCAACCCCGGGTTTTTTGCAAGCATTATTATGTACACGATTCATGTAACGAATTACGTTTTGCGTGTACTGACGTTCAAAGCCATCCCGAGGAGGAATGCGTACAATGAACTTAATGCCAGCTATCGAATCATTCGTCACATGAATGATAGAACCAGAAACGAGCATTTGGGTAGAAGGAGCACCAAACTTATTATCCCTCTGAACAAAATTGTCATCTACAAGGGTTCCATTGGTTGAAGTGTCTTGCAGCATTAGGATGTTGTCTCGTGTTAGAAAGATCCGAAAGTGGACTTTGGAGATTTTATTTTCGCTATCATCTCGAGCGAGCAATACATCGCAGCGATTCGGGTTGCGACCAAAACAAAATCCCATGCTCATATCTTTTACGGAAGACGAAAACCTCAAGGCAATATCGCGATTTGAGCTGTTTGGGACCCCACTGTCGTATTCCAGATTGTCCCTTTGTAAGATATGCTGTAGTCCATAACGCGCAGTTGCACTTACGGCGTCGTAAGCAGAAAGGGAGTTTGGATGCAAAACACAAATAATATCGGGAATATCTTGTTCATCCAATCCAGAGTTGTTAAGCCCCATCCGCCGCGGGTCAGCGTATGGCTGGGTAGACTTCTGGGTGGCTTCATCCATTTCAGAAGAGTGTGAGGAAAATAGGGGACAATTATGTGATTAGAAATGAAAAAAAAAGGACTTATAGTAGCACTTCAACAAACTTGGAACTAAGGGCAAGTCGGAAGTTCTTGTCACTTAAATATTAAAACGATGATGGTATAATAGAAGTATGATTCATCGAAATGGCGAAATGGGACAATAGGTTGAGAAGCACACATTCACTGTTGGCGATAGGTTCAAAAGGATGTCAAATGTGGACCGCAATATTTAAATGAAAGGTGTACGCTGGCGGAGATCGAATGCGGCCAGGCCCAGCATGCCCTTGATTTGGCGTCGGAGGAATATTGGCACAAGTTCCTCTCTAAGCCCAATCGTAGCGCGCAGTGTAGGCCTGCATTACAAGCTGTCAGTTTCAAAGACGTAAAGTACAAAGAAACAATAATTGCCAAATGGAGAGTCTGTTGCTTTTTGTTGGGCAAGACCAAAAGGCGGAATTCAGCAAGGTCACAGGAACAATATTCCCAAAGGGCAAACAAGGCAAACAGAGCATATCCACACGTTTCCAGGCGTCTAAAATTAAGATAAAATCTGGTAACACTTACTGATGCACTGAGCGTGGCAGGGTGGTATGGAACTATCTCCCCAGCAGGCAACAATAAGGCAACGAGATGGCGGCTATGAAGTGTCTTCGCGCCAAGTGATTTGAGTCACGCGCGTTAGGGCTGTCCAAGCCAATCTGGGAGACATGAATTGCTCGATAAATGGTGCAGCAGCGGATATTGAGAAGCAGCAGAATTCCAAGGTTAGAAGATGCTGCCAGGAGATGTTCCATCCAATGAAAAGGTTGGCTCTTTCAATATTCAGTTTCTGCCTGGACACCTCAGGGTATTTTACATTCCCAACCAGAGACTGCCAATGCCAATTAGGTAGCGTCAACCATGAATCCGGACTCCAAATAACCAAGTATCCTCATATCCTCATATGCTTTGTGAGAGGCACCTGGTAAGGTGTGCTTCATGCGGCATTGGACGGTAGTTGGAGCGTAGGATGTCGGTACCAGAATAGGGCCGATCAATCTGTTCAATAAGAATCAATTCCAGTCAGCAATCGACATCCTATACTGCTCTGAGTTGAGAAAGAGAACGAAATGGCAAAACACGGAACAAAGAGCGAAATGATTTGAACTCCACTCCCCAGTCCCTGTGAACACGGAGCAAAATCTTTCGCCGCACGAATTCGGGAGAGTGGACCAAAACACACCTAGAGAACGTGACTCAGTTAAGCAACCGGGTCCGAGAAACAAGCTTCCTCTGACTCAGGATAGGGGACAGCTGGGCCCATGGATGTGCTACATATCCCGAAGGCAGTGAGTAAACAAACAGAAGTTGAAAGCTAGATCAAGGAAGCCTCGGAGTTAGGATGATCCTGTCCCCCAGGCACCCAGCTGGTCCGTGCATTGCTTAGGCATAAGGTTTCCGGCCCGAGGGTTCCTGGCACTAAGAAATATCTTTAGTTATCCCTACCACGTGACCCAAACTCCATATGTTTGGCTTAGCTTCCCAACCACATCTAATATCCTCTGAGAAAGATCCCACGATTTGCCTGATAGCCCGAGCACTGTCATAAACTCCAGAACCTGCCAAAGTTCAAGTCTCGAGGTCCTGTGTCCTGTGTCCTGTGTCCTGGGATCCCGTTCCCGAGTCTGCAAGGTTGGAAATTTTAAACATAACAGCAACATTGTACCAATGAATCGATTGGTTGTCGGTTGATCTGTCGCACGCGACTAATTCCACGTGGATATCCACAGAGCTACACTGCTGCATCCATGGTTGTCATTGAACTTGAGCAAAACGTTTCACATATCTCTTGGCAAATATCATATCGGACGTCTCCTTCAGCCCATTTTTGATAGGCGCAATGCGGAGCTCGATCCTCCTGAAGCCGACCAAAGCAATGACAACAAGACGAAGATGAGTTTCCAATGTTGGGAGACCAAGTCAGACCATCAGATCCACATGCGAGGAAGTTTGTGGGGTTTCTGCGGAGTTTGGAGACTTTACATGTCGACTGCAATCTCCAGTGTGTTGGTCGTATCAAATTCCTTTTCAATCATCAACTATGAGACCTTGATACAGCATTTGTCACATTTAACTTCCGCTTAATTTCAACTAGGGTTTAACAAGATAAAAACGGTCGTTATTCCTTCTTGTTGGTCTTGCTGGCTACCTAAGCAGTCACACGTCATGCAGCCTTCCACGGCAGCATTGTCAAGTTCTATCCCATTAAAGAACGCTGACATTGTCCAGCATGCAGGTGCTGGAAAAAATGTGACCAAAGAGTGAACGAACTAGTAGCTAGTTGACAAACGACAGCCCATAATAAACTCATTGACCACTTGGGCAGAACACACCGGTCGTTATCGGTAGTTATAAAGAGATTTTCTGTCCCAGCTTCACTGATGGGATATTAATGCCGGCATATATGTGGGGTAAAATGAATATGGGAGCTCTAAAGTCATTATCCCCAATATCAACCGTTTAGGATGGCCGGTTGTGCCCAGAGTATGGATACGTTATTCATTGTTGTTGAGTATTGCAAAATAGATACGCCGATGAATAAGGGCTAATGTTAGATGGATGCCTTGACATCTGATACAGGGCAATTTCAAAGTAGCAGTAAAGAAAGCCAATAATGAAACCGTCCTATAGATCCACTTGCGGAAAGGTTCGAGATATGTTGTCGTCACGGTTGATATCCTGCGTCAGGAGTTCTCCAGCCACGGCAATTTGCTCAGGTGAGGCTTGAACGCGTATTAGTCATCCACGTGTTCTTTGCATCAAAACTTTCTAACCACCCGCTTCGCTTCGAACTGTCAGAAATGATGTAGTTATGTTGGAATTGGAGAACAGATTTCATCCAGAAGAGGTTAATTCTCTCTCTGCTATCAGGAGGATGGTAGATTATGATCTCTAGTATCAGACGAACAGGAAGACATTCTTGTTATATTGTTATTTTGTGCCTAGTCGATGGCTTTAAATCCCATTATCGCTTCAGCGGCGTCTCTTCTAGTACCTTGGGAGGGATCAGAAACAATAACATGCCGTTGCCTTAAATGTGCTTCTATACTAGCCATTGGCCCCAATTACTGGACCAGTCGCTCTTCGCATATGTATTCGCCCGGTTCAATCTGCGTGTTTGATAACAGCATTCTTTCCGAGCCAGTCTCCCACCTGTACCCAACCGAAGATGAGCAGCACCGCGCAATTATTTGTAAACAATGTCTGGAAATTGTCGGGCATGGAGTACAAAAAGATATGCCCAGGGATGGCTTTATGTAAGAGTCTATCTGATATAGTTTGGTCATGCAATGAATTTTGACTTGCTCCAGCCAGTTTCATTTTCTTTGGTCCTTGAATAAAATTTCCCTGAGGGATATCGCTACAGGAAAGCCGGTCTCTCCCCGCTTAAACTCCGCCATGAATGAGTGGCCTTTTGGATCGTCGGATTTCAGTACTTGTGTGTCAAATGGCCATCACCAGCATATAGACGGCCAATCTAACAATCAAGAGTCTGAAAAAGATCATCTCGCATTTTCATTAACCCAACCCATCCCTCAAGAGCTTAAACTCATGGTTGACGAATTGAGACAGACCATCGCCTCTCTGCAAGGTGAAATTGGGCGCCTCACCATGTCAGTCCCAACTCAAGACCATCCATCTCAAGCACCCCACGATGGATATGAGCTCATGGCAACTGCTCTAAGGGAAGTCAGAGCCAAAGGGATTGAGATAGATGTCCTCAAACGGGAAAACGACTCCTTACGTCTTAAAGTCAAGGAGTTAGAAAATACTCCGCCAACCCAAATCGAGCGAACCTCCGCTGCTAACAACGGCCGTTTGACTCCTGCATCAAATTCAGTTCGTCATACCTCAATTTCAGGCCAAAGGGGACATTCAACACCCATGAATTCTAACGGGAAGCGCCCTTTCCTGCAAGAAATTTATCTGCCACAAGATGGTAACAATATAAGTTTACCCGATGTTGAATGCCTTCAACCCACATCGAAAAGGATGAATTTGACAAGTGGTGTGACTTCCCATTTCCGTATTGCCCTGCCAAGATCAATAATCACTCATAAAATTGCCAACGAAACTCAAAATTCCGACACCGATGAGCTTGCTGAATCATGGCAAACACCGAAGCACCAACAATTGTCAACTGATGCAAATCGTGGTGAAGAGACTATTCTTGCTCATGCAATTGGTCCTCAAAAATCTCCAGACAAACGTCAAGATCTGGAAACGAAACAAACTTCCAACCCAAAGCCAGTTAAACCAGATAGGCAACCGAAACAGAAAACAGTTCTTAAGCCTGTTCGCGGACGACCAAGGACTAAGTCGATATCGGCAACTGTAGCAACCACAAAAGTTCCCCTGCGGGATCAGGATAACAATGCTACAAGTGCATCAAATCCACCAACCTCTGCAGATCCTTCTCACTGTCCAGTAGTAGACGATTCAGAAATCCAGAACAAATTCAGACCCAAGAAACCCAAGAAAAAGGCCAGGAGAGCCAGTGCACGACTCTCAAGTCGTTTATCCCTTGCTCCGCTTGACCAAGGGAATGCACAGCAAAACTCTGGCCAGGAACCTAATAACCTCACCACGGAAGAAATCACAGCACAAGAACAGCAGGCCAGGGACCCTCAGGAAAATCCAACTCAACCAACGCCGCCAGACAGCGAGTGCCCTTCCAAAACGATCCCTAATTCCCAGAGCGATAGCGATAATGCTCCACTTGACCGGGAGGACACAGCCGCCAATAATCAAGGTGAAGGATCTACGCAGGAAACCGCACAGTCTCAAAGCTTTGCTGACCCGATTCGTGACAAACGAAAATCACAAATTGCGGCTCGGGATTCTCTTGCTAAGCTGGCGATGCAGAGGGAGGAGGCGTTAGATGCAGCTTCATAGTAACAACATAGACAAAGGAAGGGGGCAAAGGATTATGGTGTCACTCATGTTTATCTCTCAAATAATTCTTTAGGGAATCTTTAATGTTACTTTTAATTGGAAAAATTCAAAATGGTACGTCAGAGCAGGGCTCCTTATTCGTCTAGTATCTTATTAGGATCATTTTCCAGTTCGCCAAATCCGCTTACTTTCAGCGATAATTAAGCTGAGGGAATTTGGCTGATATCAACATAGCAATGCCCTACGTTGCGGCTGGCATCGACCTAAAAACTGCATAATATGAGCCGTTTCAACATTCATACCCTTTGGCTGTAAATATATGGAACCAAGTCGCTCATTGTGTCCAGTTGCTCTGGTTCCACAATATCTTAACCTAGGTATTTAAGTATACACTTGAACTTGATGGCCACCACCAACTAGGGGGGTTAGGTGGAGATGCTCAAGTCAAATATTACCCAGCTACTTTACAGTCATGAATCCACATCCCTCCCTTGCTATTTGACATGCCCTCTTCAACGCCTGCTCTTCAGTATCTGTCCATTTCACGCTGAGTTCAGCCCATGGTTTCTGGGAGCGAAACTCTTGCAAGTATATCTTGTGTAGCTCTTGGAGGCGGGAAACTTCCCGTGGGTCACCTGTACCTGAGTACACCATGAAAAGGGTGCACGGTGGTAAAGAATCCAGAATTCGCTGGATACATGAAACTGTTTTAGCCACAGCACATGCAAGATGTTCGGGGTTGGAATTGTCGGCTTCGACTAAAAGTTCTCCATTCAAGGGGTCGACTGCTTTCGTTGGGACTGCGGAGGACTCATTCACCTTCGTCGGGTCGGGGATCCGGTTGCACCAGCCTCGGAATACTTCTAGTTCACGTAGACGAGCCCAGGTGAAGTCTACACCACCGCCAGGAACCAAGTGGCCATCCTTGTCACCATTAACAGCACGGCTCACCCCAGCGACAACTTCATCATCATTTTTGCAGCCCAAAGCTACTGTCGCTTGAGACCCAAATCCCCGCTCTGGACTACCCCAGTCCACAACAGCCCCAGTTCGGCCTCTGTTCTCCGCACTCCTACCAGATCTTCCTGGGACTGTAGCTCGGGAAAGGCGACGGAATATACTCTCACTAGAGGCCTCACTTGTTCCCCACCTTTCACCCTTCTCGCACTTCTGCTTTACGAGTTCGAGCACAGCTCGCGCATCTTCAATGGAATCATGCCCTGTTTGGCCTTTTTGGATTTCCATGCCAAGATACTTCTGGGATAGCCATTTCAAACTTAATTTCAAAGGAGTTCCGCGAGGGTGAGGATAAATAATTGAGGTGTCGATGATAAATGGGTGCGTTAACTTTAGGGCGGAGAGATCAGAGTTGAGGGAATGGCCGATTAAAATGGTTTTGGGAGTCAATAGCAAAAGCAACTTCTGTTGGACGTTCGCCAAACGAGTTGTTACAGGATCCAACATTTCTTGTGTGATCCCAGAAAATCGCGTCAGGTAATCGATGATAGGTTTCTCTGGTTTAACTAGTTCATCTAGAACCACTTCACCATCCCAGGAAACGAGGCTCACCCGTGTAAGTTCTGAAGATCCTCCTTCCGTGATGCACATTTCGCAATCGAGAGATAGAATTTCGCGTCCCGCCGTAATACTGCCCTTCTGAATGTCCTTCTCTGGTATTTCGACATCGGAATATTGATCAACTTTAGAGTCTACCCAGCCGTCCTCTGGAGACTGGCCCAGAGAAGCACGAAGATCTGCATTTGCAGATGCATCTTGGGGGTCATCAAACAATGCCGGATGCAGTACATATTCGTTATCCCTTAAATCCTCCAAAGAACTCAGAAATGTAGTAATTGGCGTTCTTTTTGATAACCAGTTGCCTTCTCCGCGCGGAGGCTTCGGACCCTTGGACTCATTTGTGTCTTTTGATTTAGGCAGAGCAGATAATAAAATGGCTTGTAGTGGGGAATGCACTTTATTGTACTTTGAGTCTCCTGGAGATTTAACAGGCCAAACATGTGGAAACATATCAGCTAGTGGTTTCAACGGATCAGGCAATTGGTCCGCGGAAAGGGGCCTTGGATTGAATTGTGCTGTGTTTTTGTCTAGAGGTAGGCCTTTCTTCCAGCTCTCAAATTCTCCCGAGTTCTTCTCTCCGGTGCCATTTCCAGTCCCGTTCGCGTCAGTTTTGTCTATGGTGGAATTACTGGCATCATTCACATCTAATGTTGGACCAGAACAGGTGTCAGATACTAGAGGTACAGTACCATCAAACATGCCGATTTCCAGGCCAGGAACCATTAACACGACCACTTTCCTGACATGTCCAGAATGCTTCATTGAGATCCATTGCGGGGCAATGCCATCCCCAATACAATAGAGGAGGAGACTTTGCAGATCGGCGATTTTGATAGAAGACTGCAATCGGCCTTCAATATAGGTCAGAGTTGGGTATTTGGCCTTTTCATTTCCTACTCTCTTTCTTTTTTTAATTGGTGCAGGTTCAGATTGCTGAGATGTTTGGTTGTTGTCACTCCGGAGTATCGAAAGAGTTTCAGCTAAACCAAACTCACTGCTATTTTGGGAATCTGGAGATATGTTTGGACCGGCATTCGCGTTGTTCTCGAACACCTGCGAGCGTTTACGCTTTCTGCCAGAAGCCATAAATACCCGCTTGCTAGAAAGATCCAGATGACAAAATTAAAAAAGAAGCCGTTATGTTAGGCTAAGGGTAGTGGTAGAAAAGTGGTGTGGGAAGTGGTGGAAATCGAACAATTGGTGAATAAGATGTTCGGATATAATGGTCCCTGGAGAACATAGACAAGAAACAGACGCGAAGACAAAAAACGCGTTGTCTCGTAATAGCCCCTAACACTGCGAGTTTGTTTCCCAATTATCGCTGCTTATGAGCATTCAAGTAACTGTTATATTATGTTGTTTGACCTTTTCTTCCGATAGTTTGATGTTTCAAAAAATATTGGATTCCGACAAATCACACAACTTTATTTTTTCACAATTGTGTCACGTGCTTACATTGTCATTGATGAATAATAGATCTTCGGCTTGGCATTAGTCATTCCTTCCATTATATTAACTAACTAGGGCTAAACCCCTTTTTCTTCTCGTCCCACTTCGTATGTACAATCGAGACACCAGGAGACAACGAGATGCCATTGGGATCAGGATTCTTTATGCCTCAGATATTTGATAACAAAAATGCGGTTTGACATATAATGTATCACCATACATGTCAACATGAGAACTCCCCATAAAAATTACACACACATCAACAAATAATTAAACAGAGGGAATTGCTAAGAAAGGAATAATTAACTGGAAATAAAAAATCAAGTAAACGCAGCAATCACAACCTCGGTCCCAACTATCCAACCGTTAACTCTCAAATATGCCATTATAACCCTTTTTACAGCAGTCCATATCCTCCACAATGCGCTGCGCATTTTCGAGTGCCCTAATCTTCTCATCCAACTCTCCTCTCTGCTTCACAAGTGACTCCAGCCTAGACTGTAGAGACTGCGGTGGACCCTTGGGATCCAAACTATCCAAAGATATATATCTCACATCGTCTAAACGTATATCTCTTTCCGACTTTTGGCGTTTCGTTCGCTCCACTGGTGGCATTGCAGAAGTTTCAAGCTGACCTTCATTCCACCGCCCATGAATTTTCATGTGGTTTTGAAGGTTCCAAAGTCGAGAGAAAGGTTTGGTTGAGCGTGGACATTCTGCGATTTGGCAGGGGTAGGTCCCGGGGACTTTGTAGCGGTTGGAGATTTTATGCACCTCTCGTAGGTGTCGGAGCAAACATGCTCTGTCTGAAAAAGTGCGCATATTACAGCCAGGCTCGATACATTGAACTGGGAGTGGTTTGCGCTTAACCGGATGCTGGAAGCTATCATCGGAGCTAGAGCTTTCTATCAACATTCTTTAATCATGCATACTAAATCGACATAAGGTGAGTTTTGGAAACCTTTCTTGATCCAAGTTTATTCTCACGGTTGATAGCAATTTTATTGGCGTGTTTCCATCCGCAATACCTATTGTCGGGGTGCTGCTCGATGCCGGGAACCCGTCATCGGCAATTTCGGTATGTTGTGGCGAATGTTTTGCATGCCTGAAACTACATGTTAGATAAAATATTTAATGCTGATGGAAGGATAAACACCAATATATGTTCAACAGAATTGTCCTAGATCTGGCAAAGAAATAAGACCATAACATACTCCGAATGTGGCGCGATTATCCACGTGGCTGGCTGTGCGCTGGGCCAGTCGGAGAAAAGGGATTCTCCTAAGAGAGCAGCTGGTTTGAACCGAACGGAAGTGTAGTCTCAAGGTCTTGGTCAGACTTCTGGAAAAAGGCAACGGACTAACAATTGATAACCTCGCGAATAACGTACCGATTCCTTCTGGTTCGAAATCTATGGGAAATTCAATAGGTGCCATATTTACAGGATTTGGTGGGAAGGTATCTGGGGAATCCAGTGCGCTCAGTCAAAAAAAGAATTGCGGGACAGATCCGAGAACTTCGGGGCATTTAAAGGAGACTCACCGTTGCTTGTGCCATCGCTATTGGAAAGACACAGGAAATTAGAGGGGAAAAGATATTAAAGAAATAAATGAAGGACGAATCTATGAGATTCGTGCGGAAAGATTGTAGTAACGGAATCCTAAAGAAAATCCAAAGGTCTCCATACCTAGGACCAAACCGAGGTGCCGGCACCCGCCCATAACCAGCCGGTTTGGCGGGTGACACGTTTGGGATGCCAGGCCTCTGAGGGAGGGGAAGCACCGTGATGAGGCGATAGACACCATTAGAACACCACGAGGGAGCTCGGTGGATTCTCCGCCAGAATAGCAAAGTAATATAGCCGTACCAAGTGTGATTCCAGAACTCCAATTATGGAACAAAGCGTCCTCTCTAAATTAGCAAGACGTTAACCACCATGGAATCTATCCAAGAATGCCCAAACCAAGTACTAGGTAAACAACGCCAGGAAACTGATCCACGTATGCCTATATATATGCCGAGTACGATTCATTTGGTCCAAAAGGGTATATGTAGTCCGGCCGCCGGGATACCTGTCACTATCTTCAAGACACAAAACAAGTGAATTCCCGTTTTATTTTCAATTCTGAAACTTACTGATAAACGTTGTTGTCATGGTGTACATGCTCCCGAGGGCCTCGTGGGCTCGTTATGGTCCAATCCGTCATATCGATTCGTATATTGTTCTGCGTTTCGCAGCGACACTGATACTATGTTAGACACATTTGGCTACTGGAAAAGAACAAGAGTAAAAAGAAATGAAATGAACAGCGTACGGCTAAAGAGAGTGTGGAACCTCTTGGGCTGAAGAGTAATAACAGGCGTTAATAACTTCTCCAGCGTTGAAAAGACGTGGAAGCACAATATTTAGAAAATCCCAAATCTGGCAACATTACGGCGCGTTTTATGGAGAAGAGTACTCCGTACTTGTGGGGCAATTTGGTAAGGCAGCGCAGCCTTGCCAGCGGAGTTTCCCGGAGATTGGCGCGTCAATCATGGATTCGCCTAGGTTTGCGCCAGAGGCGTCAGGCTGCAGACCAGGCAGTTTGGACAACACCTTGGGCTGCAGATACGAAAAACGCTGGGAAAGATCGGCTGGTAAATAAGTGTTCTATTCCCGCTTGAAGGAAACGGCCGAAAATGACCTGTCTGTCAATCCCGCCCTCCCCACACCAGCTCACAACTTCTGAAGTTTCTGGAAGCTGATGGTGAGTTAGTGAGGCAACCAGTAACCGCTCAGGCAAACTTGGGTGGTCGACTGAATATTCGCTAGATGGGAGTGCGAGAATAATATGATTATACTCATGCACGAAAAAGACATTCAGTCATTCTTGAAGCCCGACTTCAATCGGCAGGGTCGCCTTCGCTGATTGTAATTACAATGGACACTGGAATTTGGAAGTGCCTCTGGAATAATGACTTTCAATCAACTGGGGGTTAGCTGGTGCGTAATGGGTTTATAATCGAATCTTCTATGTGTCAAGCACTAAGCAATAAGTTTTGTGTCCCAAAACTATACATCAGTTTACCACTGGCTAGAAAGGCATGTGAATTCACGATGAGTGGTTGGCAGACAGCCTTGACAAAAATGACGGTTTGAACCCGCGTTATTTGCAGTGGCATAAGCAAAGACTAAAATATCAAACTTCATAGGCCCTGAATGTAGCGGCCTAATAGAATGAGTACAAGAGAGCCTTAAATGACAGAGGAGGGCCTTGGAGAGACCACACTGCCTGTTAAAATAGCCGGATATTCATCAGAATCGGTTTTGGGTAAGCTTACCCGCGTTTGAGAAAAGGAGAAAAGCAAACGGAGTAGAAAGACACGATCCAGTTTCAATTCTTCCTCCATACAACTTGCCCTCCTAAATTCAAATGTATAAAAGGACACCAGCGTTCAAATGCATTTTGAAGCCTGTGGATGTATTGGCTCAAGGCGGTCTGAGATGGCCTTATTTTGATGGGGTTGAATTAAGCTTCTGCGCCAAAAAATGGTAACTAGCGGCTTGGCATATGATTAATGGTCTTATCACGTGATACTGCGGCAATACCAAGTTACTTGAATGTTCTTGTACTAGATGCGTAGATCTATTTTTTATGCCTGTTAAACACTGTCTAACTGTATGTCTCACTATATTATATTTGCTGCAAGTTGGCAGCCTCAATATTCTCTTAAATCTTCATATAAATTCTCACTCATTTATCATACTTTTTCATAACTTATTTAGTAGCTTGAGCTTTCTGTCTGCTGTTTGATATTTCTTCTTAACCTTCTCTACATATATATGTATAATTTCACTTTCGACAACTGCAACTTGTAGCATTCTATGTCTTTGATTAATAAAGCAGTTTTGTGCAAAGTTTGATTTTTATAATTTGACATTCTAGCTAGTTTACATTTTTAAATATTTTAAAAATTTTGAATAACTGAGATTATAAGTAATTTTTACAAATTCAGTTTTATTAATATAATTAATATTAAGTCTTATATTATTTTTTGCTAACTTATAATATACTTATTTTAATAATTTAAAGTAGTTCATATTTAACAGCTGTAGTTGACAAGATAAATAAAATAATAAGTGAAAGATATATTATATTATTATTATTCTTTATAATAGTAGTTTTTAACTAGTTAACTTATTGAACATTTGTTTTATTAGCTATAATAAGCTTAACTTATTATTTATTTAGTGTTATACTTAGTTATTCACTAATTTTAATTACTCAGCTAGCTGGTAGATTTATATTTCTATATCAGAAAGTCTGATATAGTTCATTTTATGAAATAATATTTTATATTTTTTAGCTTATGATATACATTCAATGATAGTAACTCATTTGTAATATATTGACTATAATTAAATGCCATAGGTTATGAGCAGTTAATAATTTAATAATAACTTTTAATTTTGAAACAACTAACTAGTTAACTAAGTCTTACTGCAAAGCTTATTTCATTCAAGTTAACTACAACTAATGTAACTTCTTATTGAGTGAAATTCCCCATCAAGTGAAAGATTAAATTAAATAATTTCAATTTCCTAACTCATCCACTTCAATGTGCAATTATGTCATCAATTTCTAATAAAAAAGCAAGAAACTCTATAGAAATAGAGAGAAGAATTGAACTCACAATATCTGCTATTAAAAAGCAAGAAATAATTTCAACTGCTGAAGCTACACACTTATTCAATATTCTCTACACTACTTTATATCATTGACTGAAGGGCCAGTTTGCATGCATGAATTTATGTGCAAATTTAACTAAGTTGACTAAGGTTAAAAAGAATCTGATAGTTGAATATATGCTAGATCTATTTAAACAAGAATTACCTCTCTGATCAGCCTTTGCAGAGAATATCACTAATCATTTTCTTACTCAATGACAATTCATCTCTACTCCTCACTGTGTTGGCAAGAACTGGATTTCAAGACTGATTAAATACTATATGAAGCTTTAATGTCACTATATTAGATACTATAACTATGAGTGAGCAAAATATGAGAATATTAAAGTTATTCAGAATTGATTTAAGATTTTAAGAAATACTTTAATAGAGCATGGAATTCAAACTAGAGATATATATAACTTTAATAAGACTAGCTTCATAATAGAGATATATACTATCACTAAGATTATTACTAATGCTGAGTACTATAACCAAACAAAGCTGCTATAGTCTAGAAATTACAAATAAGTTACTGCAATCAAGTCTATCAATGTGTTAGACTGAACTTTACCTTTATACATGATTCTGAAAGCTCAGAATCTTCAAAAAAAACTAACTTGAAGACTTGTCAAATGACTAAAAGCTTGATGTTAGTGTCAATGACTGGACTACAGATGAAGTAGAGATAAAATGACTTACTAAAGTGTTTATTCCTATTGTCAATTTATATAGGAATAGCATTTATATTCTTCTTATCTTAAATAAGTATTGCAGTCATCTTACTTTGAAATTTGATCGGCTTTGCAAGAATAATAAAATTATTTCTTTTTACATATCAGTATATTCATCTCATCTTCTATAGATTTTGAATATTAATATTTTTACTATTTTAAAATGAGCATAAAAGGGCTTGATAAAATAACATATGCAGCTTAAATTCAATATTATTAAAAAGAATAACTTCTTAGATACTTATTCTGCAGTACATACAGAGATCTTTAAAATTCAAAACATTCAAAGCAGCTTCATGACTACTGAAATAGCTCTATTTGAATCTGATCAGATTGTCCTGAAACTAGATATTCAGCTCCAAACTTCTATCCTCTCAAGTAGTTGATTCAGCAACTTGAAATCATTTTGAATACTTTAAACACCTAGTAATCTGCAGTAATTATATAAACAAGCAAATAAAGTCAAAAATCTTATAGAACAAAACTTTAAAAATTCCTCTCATGGCTTAGAAGAAGGGTTTAATCAAATTATCAAAGCCTGTGAATATGGAATAGTTAACATCACTATTATGAAGAAGCAATATCAGGATATATTTAATATCAATAAGATTATGAAGTAAAAATGAAAGAGATATGATCATCAGATTCAATCTGAAGGGGATATAACTAAGCAGAAAGCTCAGAATCTTGTTATTTCATCTATTGAATCTATTGAACAACTTGTCATTCAATCTTATAAGCCTTAGCTAGCAGGCTTTTATCTGTGCTCAAAAGCTCTATAATAGTGTAGTAAATGCAATTTACCTGGCCATAAGAGAACAAGATATCTTAATCCTAAGTGTCAATTAAATTAAATTAATTAGTTGTTGTTGAGTGTAGATATTTCAGGTTAAAATCTAGCTAGTTAGGCTACAGTTATTTAATCTTTCATTTAATGGAGAATTTCACTCAGTGGAAAATTACATTAAATAATTTAACTATTCTCTCAGATAATCCTATAATTTCCTATGATATGTTATAAGAATTAAATTGTTCATATCTTATACAATAAAGACTTCTCTCACTAATTCATAGATATCATTTATTCAACTTGTAATTTCTCTAAAGTTAACTTCCGCTGGTTGATTGTAGCTTTAAATCATGACTTGAATCCATACAATCAATTATATAAGGTGTTAATAGATAACATCATAATCAGAAGTGCTTGAAATTTGATAGGATCATAGGCACCAATAGTCAATTGAAGCCTTTCTTCGTAGTCAGGAGCTTGATCTTTTGATAAAACTGCCATGTTGGATGATTTGATGTTCAGTGGTGATTAGAGTTAAAAATTTTGGTGAGTTTGCGTGATTGATTACGTTAACGCGATCTGATAAGAAAATTTAAAACAAAACTGCCGCATCCCGATCTCATCTATCCAAGATATATTCTTTCCAACAACCATTAACATTGCCAACACGACCACACCCGTCAACCTTTTACATCTCCAGTTTTATCTCCTGCTTGGTTTTCGGTATTCAACGCCCACCCAAACCCCCTTACCCTTTTATTTCACCGATCAAAAAGGGCATCTTGTTTGGAGTAACGCTCCACGTTACTGAAATATATACCACCCGTGGATCCGCAACATGTCAACCCTAGACGAAATTGCTTCGGAAGCCGCCTTCAACAGCCACATCTCCTCCCTTCCCCCATCCGCCCTTCTCGTATTATATTTCCACACTGCCTGGGCCGCACCATGCACTCAGATGCGCACCGTCCTCTCCACACTCGCCTCAACCTATCCCCCAACGACCCCTCCTTCCGTCTCCTTCGTCAGCGTCAACGCTGAAGAACTCCCCGATATCTCCGAACAATACGACGTCACCGCAGTTCCCTTCATCGTTCTTATCCGCGACGGCAAGACTCTACAGTCGCTCTCCGGCTCCGATGCAATCAAAGCACGTGCCGCCATCGAACAATATGCTGGCGTAGCTGCAACAGGCAGTAATACGGTGGGTGCAGAAAAGCAATCAATCCCTCCACCGCTCCAAACAGAGCTGAGAAAGGATGTCCACGCTCCCACCACATCTAATGCTCCTGGCGTCATCAACGGCGCAGAAGCATCTCCCAAACCAACGCGATCCACCAAGGAAGAGCTGTTCGCCCGACTGGAAGAGCTAGTGAAGGCTGCGCCGGTGATGTTATTTATGAAGGGGACACCAAGTGCGCCACGGTGCGGGTTTAGCCGGCAAATTGTTGGCATACTCCGCGAAAACAGTGTGAAATATGGCTTCTTCAACATTTTGGCGGATGAGGAAGTGAGGCAGGGTTTGAAGGAGTTTGCTGATTGGCCGACATTCCCGCAGTTGTGGGTGAAGGGAGAATTGGTGGGCGGGCTAGATATTGTGAGTTTATTTCATCTTTCCCATTTGCTTTCCTCAATGAAAGCTAATTTGTAACTTAATAAAATAACAGGTCAAGGAAGAAATAAATGCAAATCCGGACTTTTTGAAGGACTATTCAGTAGCACCCAGGGCGCCAGCATAGAGATTTGATTTTCTGATTTTTTTTTCTTTCTTTTTCTTTTCTTTTCTTTTCTTTTCTTTTTTTTTTTTTTTTGCCTGATGAAATAGTACGATGACCATATAGTAAAGCAATGATATGATATTACGTCCAACTGGCTCTCTATCTGTTTTACTTACTGTGCTTTATCACTTTCCTATCCCGTTGCATCAGTAAATTAATAGAAACCCTGTATAGCAAGTATATTTTACCCTCTTTACAAAGGTAGAGTCACAACGAATGTGCATGTATGCAAAAAATATGGAATTAAGAAGGTTCTATTTCTCCACATTTCTCCAGGTTTGTTCATCTAGCAGAGATATAACCCTACATCTCCCTATAGTTGTTCACGCTGATCAAGAAGGGGTTACAATTTTTCATCGACAGATTATTCCGAGAGCATATCGCCACGGCAATGATAATATTTTGTTTCTTCATCTTTGAACTATCCGTCTACGTTTGATTGTCTTCATTTGCGACCTCCTCATTGGGGACGACTTCCCCAGGACGGGGAACTATGCGCTTAGTCGAAATTTCAGGAAACTGTTCACTGATTATGCGGAACTTCGATCTCAGAGCATCTTCGTCCACATACGCACCGCGCAGCCATCGCTCATCGCTGCTCTTCCCGTCGCTCGCAGAAGACAAATCAAATGCATTTCGCGCATGGACCACGCGGCGGTTCTGAAATATGACACATTGCCCGGGTTCCAGCTTAACCTGTAATATGTTTTCGGGCTTTGATATCTCTGTAGCAAAGGCATGCATAGCCTTGATGTACTTTATTACATCCTGGTGCTCCTTCAGGCTTTCTGAAAGGTAGCTAGGTGCCTGGAACGGCGGGGAATAGTTGACACGTTTAATGTAAGCGCGAAATGTTTTTCCGGAAGAGTCGGTTAGCCACACTCCCTCGCCGTCGATCTCGATTGTCCGGTGGGAGTATTCGTAATGCTGGTTGTTGTTCTTGTACTCGAAGCGGGTGGGAACATTGCAAAGAGTCTCGAAGTAATAGGGGTTGTTGTTTAACAGATTTACTGCGGCCTGTAGTGTGTCTGAGAAAAGGGATTCGCCGCCCGAGAAAGAATTTCGTAGACAATGCAGTAATTGATATCCCGGTGGGTCTTTCATGTATAACAAGTCCATGTGAAAGTCAAGGTGCTTGTTTGTATAAGCGATGTTTTTGGCATCTGGAACACTGCGCACATCCCATGTGTCGCCGTAAAAGGAGTTACGCAGCGGGCCCATGCGTGTCGCAATCTTCTCAACCATCTCTGCTGACTCCGGGATATCTTTAACAAACAATATGCCAAACTCATTCAAACTACGCATAGCCAAGGCAAACTTGGTCTCATCTTCCATATAATCCTTGAATGATACCCAATGCTGATGTTTTTCAATGAGCGATTTATCCCACGATGTGCGCTTTCGAATCTTGGATCGGAAATACTTTTCACCAGCAGACAGGGTAGTCAATTGATCAGCGGAATACGTAGAGATATGAGATTCGTCATAACCAGCAATGTCATTTCTCCATGTCACAACCAGTTTGCCATTTTGAACCTCGGCAGTCCTCGCCTTAATGCCCACGGGTATATCTGACATGCGGAAGCATCGTTGCTTAGTTGACGAATCCACGCACTTGGCACAAGTACACGCATCCCGCAAGCGAATACCCGAATAAATATAATATGCGCTATTTTCAAATTTGAGAGTCACCCAACCTAAACTCCCGACTTCTGCGGACTTCATGTTTTTCACGATGAAGGACCGTAGCTCAGTTGGAAACGTTCGAGAGTTCTTGTGGTGGGACCTCAGCTTTATCGGGCATTTAGTCTGAGCTGCATCACTATAACCAACTCGTAGCAGTGGAATTGATGGACTCTGCGTCCTGAGAGCTGTCCAAAACCCGTATGTCGAGGCGACCCTAAAACGGACCTGGTGCAGCGGTAAAGGACCAAGCGACATGACGCCAATCCCCGGGAGTGGAATTGGGCGAGGAGCAGTAAGAACGAACAAGGAATCCGAGGGGTCAAGAGAGCGCCCAATTGTCGCTGTCACGGCTGATATATCACGGACCGAATGAAGTTTTAGTTGAGGTTGAAAGAGGGCTGGCTGTAAGCTACAGTTAACGCCCGACAAGATATTAAAACTTCATGCGGAGAAACGTCTGCCGCGGTCACGTGATCTATAGAGTTGTTTTCATACCCGGAATTGTTTTTTGTTTTGATTGCGGCGAATTCAGATATCAATTTACATGTTCGTTATTTTCAAACCTCCAATTCCCCAGCCGAGATTAATATGTGTGCAAGGAACTCTCTTATCTCGAGCCTTCTCTTCTAAATATCACTGGTAACCCCGTGGAATTTCTTCCTTCGCCGTTTTGAGGGAGGACATCTGCTCTGTCCCGGTCTACCACTAGGCCGAACTCCGCAAATTGTATGTCAGCCGGAGGAGAACATCTCAATGAAGAAGTGAGTTTGGCATACATGATACGATCCTGGATATGTATATTTAATCCTCTTTGTTGATTTTAAATGCTAAGCCTCTATCATTTGCAGGGTGACCGTTCTCAGGTAGTAGTGGCGGGCGCAACAGCTGGCCTGGTCTCCAGGTACGTACATACGGAGTATATCTTTAAGCCAAAATACATGGCGATGTATGGTCAGTATATTTACGCGGTACACAGATTCTGCATTGCACCCCTTGACGTTGTCAAGATTCGCCTCCAGCTCCAAATCCACTCCCTCTCCGACCCTCTCTCCCATCGCGACGTCAAAGGCCCCGTGTACAAAGGCACGCTTTCCACACTCAAATCCATCGTCCGCGACGAGGGCATAACGGTACACTTTCGCCCCTCCCATTCCCCTACACACCACTAGCAACCAGAAGAAAAAAGAAAGATACTTTACGGATAAAACTAACAAACCTCTCAAACCCCCAGGGCCTCTGGAAAGGCAACATCCCTGCTGAACTCCTATACATCTGCTACGGCGGCATCCAATTCACAACCTATCGCGCAATCTCACAAACCCTGCCCACACACCTCCCCCAACCTATAACCACCTTCATCAGCGGCGCTGTAGCCGGTGGCCTCGCCACCGCTGCAACCTACCCCCTCGACCTCCTCCGCACCCGGTTCGCCGCCCAGGGAAATGACAAAATATACACCTCCCTCCTCACGAGCGTGCGCGACATAGCCCGCACGGAAGGCTGCAGGGGCTTCTTCCGCGGCTCCACTGCCGCCATTGGTCAAATAATCCCGTACATGGGCCTTTTCTTCGCGACGTATGAATCTGTGCGCGTGCCGTTTGCAGAACTGCAACTGCCGCTTGGCAGCGGCGATGCGGGCGCGGGAACGGTGGCGAGTATAATTGCGAAGACAGGCGTTTTTCCTTTGGATCTTGTTCGGAAACGGTTGCAGGTTCAGGGCCCGACGAGGGGAAGGTATATTCATACGAATATACCCGTGTATTATGGGGTTTGGAGGTCGATGAGGGATATTGTGGCTCAGCAAGGGGTTAGAGGGGTTTATAGGGGTTTGACGGTTAGTTTAATTAAGGCTGCGCCGGCGAGTGCGGTGACGATGTGGACGTATGAGCATGTTTTGGGATTGTTGAAGGAGAAAGGATAGATTTAGATTTGTATCTTGTCTTGTTTTTTTATTGGGTATTTGGGTTCTACGCATTAATTCTTTCTTTTCTAATTTCTAACGGGTAATGGGTAATTATTAATACGGCTTTATGTGTACAAAGGGTGTTGGTGGTGGTGGTGTTATCGTTTTTGCGCATATTATCCATATTGTTATGGAGGGCTGATGGGCAAAAGATATAACTTGCAACTATACCCTGGAATTGCATATCTGGAGACCAAATATTATATATATATATATATACTTTGTCCTCCAAATTTCACATTGCATTCCATCTAATGGACGAGCCATAGCTTTGTACTAACCACATATCTGGGGAAAACAGTAATTTTTGTTGTTTTTCCTCCATCCAGGACCGTATAACTCTGTTACATGTACCGTTTGCATCTAATTCTCAATGGCAACTGTCCATCATACCCAATTACATCAATAAAGAACAACTCAGGTAAATATATGTATCAAGAAAGGTATTTATTTCCTGTGTATGTCCTATTATCCCCATAACTCTCGGGTTTTCAGCTTCGACCATCACCAGACCCAACACACCACACACTCAACGTAGCATAGAAAAGAAAGAAATTAGAATAGTCTCAAAAAAGCGAACTTTGATTACAAAACAACGTATCTCAAAAGGAGGGCAGCTGGCAACTTGCACTAGCAGAAAAGGACAAGAAAGGGAACAAGTGATGCAGGGCAAAAGTTATCAAACAGGTGGGGGGTGTATCATAGGCTCAGTTTTAAAAACAAACCTAAGCTAAGGCTTCAATGTGTGACGCTATAGACAATTCTAGTTTTCTCTCTTTTCATCCCGCGTTGGTGTGCATTAATAACTCTCCCTTCTAATACTCAAGTCCCTCATCGCCCTCCGTATCCAAGCTATCACTAGCAACTTCCTCATAATCCTTCTCCAATGCAGCAAGATCTTCACGCGCCTCAGAGAATTCACCTTCCTCCATACCCTCACCAACATACCAGTGTACAAAGGCGCGTTTCGAGTACATAAGGTCGAACTTGTGGTCGAGACGGCTCCAGGCCTCAGCGATAGCGGTGGTGTTGGACAACATGCTGACAGAGCGGTCGACAGGGGCAAGTTCCCCACCTGGCACGCGCATTGGCTTCTGGTAGTTGATGCCAATCTTAAAGCCAGTTGGACACCATTCTACGAGGTTGAAGGAGGTCTTGGCCTTGAGAGATGCAACAGCGGCGTTGCAGTCGCGGGGGACAACATCTCCGCGGTAGAGGAGGGCGACGGCCATGTATTTTCCATTACGGGGGTCACAGACGACCATTTGGTTGTTTGGTTCGAAACCTGAATGTCAGTGTTAATAGCTGCCTCACATAATGTTTCAGGAATCAATATTTACATTGGAAGGTAAGGTCGTGGACCTTGAAGCTTTCGTGGGAGCTTCTGTTGCTGGACACAACGGGGGCGTAGCTGATGAGAGGATAGTGAATACGGGGGTAAGGGACCAAGTTGGTCTGGAACTCATTGAGATCAACGTTTAGAGCGCCATCGAAGCGCAAGCTGGAGGTGATGGAGCTGACAACTTGGGCGATGAGGCTATTGAGATGCTCATAACCGGGGCGGGGAATATCAAGGTTTCGGTGGCAGATGTCGTATACGGCCTCGTTGTCGACAAGGAATGTGCAGTCGGAGTTCTCGATGGTGCTGTGGGTGGAGAGAACGGCGTTATACGGCTCAACAACGGCGGTCGAGACACGGGGGGCTGGGTACACAGCAAATTCGAGCTTGGACTTTTTGCCGTAGTCGGTGGAGAGACGTTCCAAGAGGAGGGCACCAAAACCAGAACCGGTACCACCACCAAACGAGTGGAAGATCAAAAATCCTTGGAGGGATGAGCAGTTATCTGTTGCAAGTTCGCCTCAGTACAAGTTTTCCCCACGCCGAAACTATACTATATAAAGATATAGAATAGACCAAAGGACCAAAACAGAATATATCCATACCAGCAACACGACGAATGCGGTCAATGACACTGTCTACCAGTTCTTTTCCGATAGTGTAGTGACCACGAGCATCTATATTCTGGGAGTTAGCACAAACTACAAGTCCAGTTGCAATGAGATACGCATGTGTAATGAAGTGTAGCCTGAAGAAGTGATCCGTACAATTATTAGCAGCATCCTCCTTTCCGCTAATCAACATCTCAGGGTGAAAGAGCTGGCGATAAGGACCGGTGCGAATCTCATCGATTGGCTTTAGAACTTGTAAGCAACTTCCATCCTATTCAATGTTTTATATCCTTATCGACATACTGAAGGGTCCAGATCAACGAAGATGGAACGGGGGACATATTTGCCACTGCCAGTCTCTGTGAAAAATGTCTCAAAGGAGCCGGCTTCGCCAATATCAGTGGCTTCAGGGTTCAGACGACCATCAGCCTTCAAACCGTGCTCGAGAAGATATCTGAATAAAGACAATGTTGTGTTGAGAGTTAGTTATTGGGGTGTGATTTTTTGAAAGTCCGGGAGATAGGGTAGGAGAAAGGCGGTGAGGAAAGCCTACAGTTCCCAAGCACTGTTTCCAAGCTGGGTACCAGCCTGGCCAATATGGAGATGGCAAACCTGATCGTGGGGAGTAAATTGTCAGCAGGAGATTTGTGTATCCTTTGGACGGAATAGTTTTATGCACGGGTGACTGTATAAGGAAACATTTTGGGGAATGGATGAGGTTGTCGTGATTTTGCTGTGTGTGTGTGTGTGTGGTGTGTTGTCGGCAGAATAGCGGCACAGCAGGGCCAAACGCGGCTGACACGCCCAATGGCCAGGGGTAAACAAACGGTTCATCAAGAACGTACCTCGCCTCTCATGGTGACAGATGTGGTGAAAAACGGACTGGATGGAGGGAGTACGAGAAGGAGAGAAGAAGCAGAGTTAACAGTCCCCACAGGACGGTCTCTGATTGGGATGAAGAGGAGAGGAGGAGAATGAGTTGAGAAGTTGAAGAAGATGAAGAAAATCGGATGTTGATGTTGAGATGTTGAGAAGAGTGAAAGGCCCGATCAGGTTAGCGTGAGAGAACGTCACGTGTAATCAGTTGGTTAGGTCAGCAGCAGTTGTCTGTGGGCTTCTTCTCTAACAATGCAAGTCTTTCAAACTATCTGTCTTTGAAAGACAGTCACCGTAACAAAAAGGCAAGTTAACTAGTAATTCATTCCTTATATTTTATTACAATATAAGAGAGAATGACTATACATTGTAACATATGTCTATTTCATTCTGGCATGCAGAATATTCTCAAACCCATCATCCCCTGTTCATTTTAACTCCTTGTTCCTGTGTTAAGACCGAGGATGCTCACAGCAGGATTTACGCCTTTCCCGTTCCGTGTTTCCCTCCAAAAAACTGTATCCATCCGAAAATAGCTAACTAGCTTTGAAGATAAGGCAAATTAAAGTTGTTATTTGTTGAATGAATGGATTAACCTGTTATCGGATGCTGCTGTCGAACGTCAAATGTCCTCCATCGGGCAGACCGATTTACCCTTTAAAACCACACGACGACGTTGGATTGGACAGTCGAAAACCATGGATACCATTTTGGCAGGAAAACGCATTCTACGACATCTTCTGGAATCGGATATCCCACCTCGGAAGTCTGATTCCATCCTGAAAAATGGATATTCGAATGGTTTCATACAAGCCGCGACCCTCTCTGGTGGATTCGTCTCCCCTCTTTACTCTAAGCAGTAATAGTGCCTCCTTGTCTTATTATTTCTTGGAGATAGAGCTCGACATTGACATCTTTGTCGTGCAGATAGAGATGGTGCTAATGTTTAGGATGTAATAACTATGTCTGATACAGCATGACTTGTCTTCCAACAATTGGCTTCTTGAGAACTACCCCCCACAATCACCCAAGTTTTTCATTATTCCAGGTCCTGATTCTCTCCATCAACGTACTCTCTATTCTTCCATTCCATTTAGCGCTTTATTATAATGCCTGCGTATCGATAGAGTTTGTTTAATATCCATGTATCTAACACCCCCACCATCCTTAACCAGGTTACACTTGTTCAAACGGAAAATTCGTTAAGTTGTCAGATTTTTCATTGAACTGTACACCCATCTGATACCTCGGCAACGGTTTGGCTAAAAAGAAAGGTTCTTCTTATCCTCGTTTTGTGATGGAAGACAGTGGGCAATTGCTGGATTTTATACGCCTGATTATGGAGAGATTTAATATTCCTAGGAATCCAGGGTTATGGACCGCGCGAAGGGGTTGCACAAATTGCTATTGGCCTAGATGGATGGTGGATCTCTGCTTAACTACTGGATGATGCCATTGGAAGCAAGGCAGGTTTGGTGAGGGCTCACGTCACGGCAACACCTTAGGTGCTTGAGCTGCCCCGGTGGTTCGTACCATGCAGCCATTCAAAAATATAAAAATCTGAACTTCCATACCTGATATCTCTGAGAATATTGACATCGGATCACACGATAACCCCGCCCCGCATCATGCAAGCTTTGCAAGCATTGCACCGAAAATCTCGATTACGTGTACAAGGGTGCTGTAGCACTCTTTAAGGAGGCCGAGTGGCGAATGGACGCGTAGAACAGAAAAAGATCCCGGTAATTATCGGGCGACAGCGGGAAGGTTAAAGTTCAATTGAGGGTGATTTGACCAAAAGGATGGGTGGTTGGTTGTTGAAGAGATGGAGAGATGAAGAAGTCCATTCGTGTAGTTAATCCCATAAATATCCGTCAAGGCGTTTAACTAGAGCTGAGATTCAGAGATATGATGAGATTGGATGTGGATGTCGGGTTCCGTGGTGTTTCCCCACCGTTCAATCCAACTTTGATTTCCATTCTTGTTACATTCTCCAGCATATATTTGTTGTATATATTACTCTCCTCCCTGCTCGTCTGCTCCCCTTGTTGTCCATACCTTTTCTAGGGCCCTTTCTCCCTGGCACTCAACACCTGTTAGCTCCAAGCCTTCAGGGCGGGTGGCGGCTTTAGCTGACGGTGACGTCTGGGCCCTTACTGTAAACTACCCATGTGGGTAGCCAGCGTGGTTAACTCAGACATGCGTGGAGAATTTTGGAACAAATATAATGGATTCTGTATAGATTAAAATGGTCCTTTATATCTCTTCCCTTTTCCTGCTCTTACCAATATGCGCATAAACTTAAATTGCTCGCAGAGCGTAAGAGTAATACATAATCATCAATAAGAATAGAAAGCAATGACTCAACCGTTTCATCAATCACTATTGGTTGCTCGAAGCTCAGCAATCCCATGGCCCTAAAACTCCTTGCCGAGAAAGGATCAGCGGTTCCCACGCACCTGGGCAGCATCCCGGGAAGCTCCACGAAAGCTCCACGACGCAGAATCAAGGAACGTATGCTAGCAATCCCACTGATTATTGGGGGAGCTTCGACGAAGATGCCTGTGCTAACGACGAATGATAGTGCTTCACCGCGCCCCACTGCTCTCTTGTCACCCGTGTATTGCATATTTTCGTGTCGGAAATTGTGTTGGGGGGAAGGGGAGGAGGGGTTATGAGAAGGTGGACGTGTACAAGACCAAGGAGAAGTGGGATTTCAAAGTTGTAATTCTATTATTTTCTATAAACTGTTCTATAATGATCTCGCTGTACTCTATAATTATTACTCCGTACGAGAGTAGTTTAAACATCTGATGATCAACTGATAATAGGCTCGCCTGCTAGAAGAGAAAAACTTTCTCTTTGACACAGCCATTGACAGGCATTTAGCCACTCTTTTCTGTTACCAATTTCTCATCATCTCCTGACTTTTTCTCTACCCTCATTCTGCCTGCAGCTGCATAATGTTTGTCCGTGGTTAATAATAACCTACATCTTGCATAATCGTGTATTCGTCATTCGATTATCACTCCCGCGCACCAACAATCGGTCAGGCGTCGATGAATTATTCTAGCCGCTTATTCAATTCTTCGCCAGCTGCACTCCTATTTTTCCTATATACGTCTTACATATAGTATCCAAATCACAAGCAAGGTTCGATCGTTTTTCCGGCTACCTGCTGTTCCTCTACGCTTGCTCCGAAGAAAGCATGAACAAGAACACGCGTTGTCGTTCCAAGTTTTAAAAGAGTTTCCGTCAGCGCAGCCTGATAACCCTTGCAACGGTTGAAGTTGGTGAAGAAGAAAACCTAACAAAAGGAGAGCAATCAGAAAGAGAAGAGAAAAAGAAAAAGAAAAAGAAAAAGAAAAGAAAAGAAAAGAAGAGAGACAAAGAGAGTGGGGTCGCAAGGGACGAGCTTCTACCACCTGCTCGCCATGTCCGCGCCAGTTAATGACTCCTCCTCGGAACCGAAACCTCTTAACGAGAAGACGGACAGATATAATTCCAGCTCCTCAGAGGACGGCACGGTGGTGAACGATGTATCATATCCTCCAAAACTAACGAACACGGCAGTTAACATAGCAATGGAGGAAGATCCGCATTCTCCCTGCCGTTCCCCGTCGCAGCACAGGGAAATTGCCAGTCGTCTAGATGATGAATTGGCTATGATGGAGGCAGAGCGTGTCGTGTCGTCACTCGACAGAAAGTTATCTACGCATGAGAGAGTTGGCCGTTCCATGTCCTTACTGCGCAGCCGCTCGAGGCGCTCTGAACCTGTCGACGAATTCGAAGCGGCAACAAACCCGCTGCATGAACAGGCTGCCATTTTCAACCCACCCGAGAACCCAACAACAAACTTGGCCAAGTGCTTCAAAAGGATTCACGAATCCAGTTTCTTGGTTCGCTATTTCACTTATATTACTCCACTGGTTTTGGTCCTTCTCATTCCACTATTGGCTGGCTTATTTGCCTTTCCAAATGCAAATGTTGGTGGTGTACAGCTACTATGGTTCTCCGTGTGGTTGGAGATTGTCTGGCTCACCCTCTGGGCTGGTCGCATCGTTGCCAAATGCCTCCCTATCCCCATGGGCCTGATAGCGAGTATACTCACCAACAATGCAAAGAAGTGGCGTGATTTGGGGAAGCAGCTTGAACTTCCCGCAACTCTTTTCTTCTGGTGCCTCGGAATCGAGGTATCCTTTTTGCCAACTATGACAAACCACCATATCGACGGGAATCGTGCTACCAGATCATGGGAGGTTGTCGTCAATAAAATCATTGTTTCCTTTTTTGTAGGCGCAACTGTCAACTTTATTGAGAAGATTATCATCCAGCTGGTAGCCATCAGCTTCCATCTTCGCACGTATGCGGATCGCATTGAGATTAACAAATTCCAAATCGGAAGCTTGGCCAAGTTGTATGGCTATTCCAGGGAAAAAATTACATTGCAAGATCGCGACTTTGAAGAATCTCCGCCGCAGAGCTCTGGCACGCGGACTCCCATGCAATATGCTGGAGTCGCACAACGGGTTGCGCGATCAGCCTTAAACCGGGTCGGGGACGTCGCCGGAGCAGTTGCCGGTGATTTCATAGGGAAGAAGGTTGCTAAAAGTTACCATCCTCACCAGGTCGTGCTGAATCTCCTAAGCACAACATCCGGCAGCCAGGTTCTTGCCCGCCGTCTATACCGGACTTTTGTCCGCGAAGGATTCGAGACCATTTTCTCAGGGGATCTCAAGGCAGCATTTGAAAACGGAGACGAGGCAGAGGCCGCTTTTACCATGTTTGACAAGGATATGAATGGCGACATTTCCATGGAGGAACTGGAGGCCGTATGTGTTGAAATTGGCAGGGAACGCAAGTCCATCACCGCCTCACTAAAGGATCTCGACTCCGTCGTTTCCAAGCTTGATAATGTCTTGGCCTTTATCGTCGTTGTTGTTACTATTCTCGTGTTTTTGTCTCTGATTTCTCCGTCCACTGCTGGTGTCTTGACTTCCGCTGGCTCTACGTTTCTAGCACTCTCCTGGCTGTTTTCTGCTACAGCCCAGGAATTCTTGCAGGCAAGTATTATTCCATCACAATTCTTACCCCTATTCCCCCTCCTGTGCTAACAAACTTCTTCAGTCAATCGTATTCGTCTTCATCAAGCATCCGTTTGACGTGGGAGATCGAGTCTCAATCTACGGAAATACCGGCGCAGCTTTAACCGGTGACGACTATTTTGTGAAAGAAATTGCTCTGCTTTATACGGAATTTAAGAAGATGGAAGGGCATGTGGTGCAGGCACCTAACAGCTATCTCAACACCCTTTTTATATTAAACCAACGGCGAAGTGGGGCCCTGGCAGAGGCCGTCCCCATCGTCATCAAGTTCGGAACCACACTTGAGCAGATTGATACCCTACGTCTACGGCTCACGGAGTTCGTCCGCTCTGAGAACCGCGAGTATCAGGGTAAAATTCTCACTGAGTTGCGACAGGTGACTGAGAACTTCTCCATCACCCTCAACGTCGTCTTCTTCTATAAATCAAACTGGCAAAACGAACTGCTTCGTCTTCAACGCCGCAACAAGTTCATCTGCACTCTTATGCTTGTTCTACAGGAAGTCGGCATTGAAGGACCACGCATGAACATGATTGGCGCGAGGCAAGAACTGCCTTACCACATTTCCCACGAAGGTGCTCCACCCACATATACAAACGGAAGAGGCCCTGATTCGTCCATGCCCGATGAACCGACAGATCCACAGCTAGTGGCCGAATCCCGCGACGCGTTAGGAGACCTGGGCCACGGTCATTCCACCGGCCTGAACAGACATGCATCCATCCTCCGCCGCCGTTCCTCCACGACCATGAATTCTCGCGCCAGGCAAGGATCCATTTCCAAACGCGTCGACTTCTCCTTAGGCATGAGCGAACTCAGTGCGGGAGACTCCATGTCAGACGTCCACACCGACCGCCGGCATCCAAAAGTCAACGACATAATCCGCAACGCGAACCGCGAATCCGAAGAGCGCCGCCGGAAAGAGCAAGAAGAAGCCGAAGCGCAACGCCGCGTTTCTGAGCTGGAAGAGTCCCGCTCCCGCAGTTCGGTGGATTCACATCCGTCACGTCTCGTTGCCTCCGCGGGCCTTCCACCCACGCACGGTAGCCTGTCGTCCCCTATCCACCGTGAGCGTTTCTTCTCCCGCCTAGGTTCACGTTCATCCAGAAAAGGGAAGTCAAGTGTCCGTAACAAGGACCATGTAACGGCCGACACGGAGCTGATGGAGCAAGGACGCTACACGGGACTGAGTTATATTCCTTCGCATGATCCGCTAGACCCCCAATCGGGCAGCGATTCGACCCGCGCTGAACAGGATGATATTCTTTTACATCACCCACCTTCGCCTGGTACAGATGATAGGAGGTAGAAATTCAGTCCTGTTGGCGATGTGAAGGACTGAAAGATGGGTGGCGTTTAGTTTGTTTGGTGTTATTTAATATAGATAGATCTTTGCTACTACCTGTTTATTATGCCTCCGATTGGGCGTTCGGCATTTTACTTTGTTTTTCCTATTTTCCTGAATCATGTTACCAACGGCATGACGTATCCACGCATGACCCGTTCCAGCCGTCCTCACGATTTATGCCTTCCTTTCGTCAATTATTTTTTCATTATTTTTCCTTGTCTGATTTCCTGTTAATGTCAGACATACTCGGGTTTTTTTAGACTTATTTTTCTGTTTTCCCTACTTCATTGTCGATATTACAGGGGTTTTTCTTGTCATGGTCAGTAAGGTCTTTACTACCATTATTACTTTATAGATTAGATTGTTTTTTTAGATCGCAAATTGGCTGGGTATATTGCATGGTATATGGCTTGGATTAACGGATACATTAGCTACTAGAATTGGGGGAAGGGGTGGGGGTGGGGGGCATACATAATAAATTGGTAGCATGGGTAACCAGCTACACAATGATGATAACCATATACTCATGTGTTTGAAGAGGAAAAGTTGACTTGTCGAAAAATACAAGTCAATTCTCTCATCGTGTCAATCTCATCTGATCATGCTAGCCATGCAATCAGCTGCAATAATCTTACATTACGCATGTATCTCAAAACTTAAGGTTGCTTTTTTAATCCTGGTTTTTAACAGGGTTAAATTGCTCGTCGTTCCAAGGTTGGCCAACCAGGGATGGGTTGACTGAGAAACTAACTTAGGGTTCTCCTTGGTGACTTTTACGAGCTTGAAACCCCCTCCCCTCAACCCCCCCAATGATGCTTGGGCCTCAGTGTATATGTTTGTTTACTATGTGTGCGGTGTTTCCCAGTATTGTTATCTTTTCCCCCACTTCATTGCCTCCATTAGTTGTTGCTGTTAGGTGTTCAATCGCCTTGTTGAATACCGCGTTGTCGCGACTCAAAACATAGTGACCCGTATCTGCCTCAGTCCCTGGCAAACATTCAATCTGCCACTCTGCGGCTATATGTGCACAGTATAGAAACAAAATATGCTTCAATATCATTAGCGAAGAATTTTCCAAGCTTGTTATGAAATCTGCAGACATCAATTGTCCCTCAATTGCCCCCGCCTGCTGCGGGTCTGAGGATTCGATCTCCGCTGTTCCGTCGAGTGCAGTGTCTTCGCCTGTTTGCGCTTTGCACAACCAGAAAACATCTCAACCTGAATCTGGACCTCTATTTAAACCCTTGCCTCCAACGCCATGTCAAAGAGACTCCGAAATCGATATCACTGCGTTACCACAGATCACTGATGAAGATGAAGAATACTTTCGACATCCCCTCTTTCCCCCGCTACCGGAGTACCCACCTCCCTCCGCGCTCACTAGCATCCAATGGTATGCTTTCCGTGCTATATCTTTCTCCTTGTCATTGACGTTTCTTGGGGGCATCGTTCTTGCGGCGTTCGTGAGCAGAGGCTTCGCCGCTATGAAGGGCCATTATATCCTCCTTTGCGGCCGTGATCCAGACAAGACCAGGCCATTCTGGAAGGAGGAACGTAAAAGGCAAGTTGCACGGGAGATTGCTGCGCATGAATGGATGTATGAAAAACGGACTCAAATGGCTGTTGGCACAGAGGCAGGCTCCAAAGTCGAGGATGAGGAGCGCAATGTTGGAATTACTGAAGCCCGCTACGAGCCAAAGGAGGGCGGTCCGGATCCCATTGTTTGCGATATTGCTTATTATGCTCGACGAGTTGGGCTGGATTCGGAAACTTATAGGGTTCAGACGGAAGATGGTGCTATTATTACTCTATGGCATCTGTATAACCCGAAAGAATACTCTCCACTGTCCCCGACTGATAGGGATTGCATTGGTCCACCCAGTTCCCTACAGGTACCAAAAGTAGATCTACAAGGCCCCACCCCGAACGGGGATAGAAAGTACCCTATTCTCATGATCCCGGGCCTGCTCCAGAGTGCCGGAGCATTCTGCACAAATGACGACGACAGTCTCGCTTTCTTCCTCACCAAATCAGGCTACGACGTCTGGCTCGGCGGCAATCGTTATGGTTTCCATCCAGAGCATCTCTCCTTATCTCCGTCAGACCCCCGCTTCTGGTCCTGGACCGTCAGAGACATGGCCGCCCTCGACCTCCCAGCTCTAGTCACCCGCGTTCTCTACGAAACCGGCTTCGAAAAACTGGCCCTCCTCGGACATTCACAGGGTACAACAGAGTCATTCCTCGCACTGTCCAAACATATCCAACCCTCCCTCGGCTCTCGCATCAGTATCTTTTGCGCTCTCTCACCTGCCGCCTACGCTGGCCCTCTCGTCAACACGCCCTATCTAAAATTCATGCGCATGATCCCTGCATCCTGCTTCCGTATCATCTTCGGCATCCACGCCTTTATCCCCTTTATGTTATCCATGCATACCCTCCTTCCCGCTTCCTTCTACGGCAGAATGGGCTACACAGTTTTCTCGTACCTGTTCAATTGGTCTGATTCCCGCTGGGATCGTGGGTTACGCTCACGCTTCTTCCAATTTAGTCCCGTCTATGTGAGTGCTGAGTGCATGCGCTGGTGGCTGGGTAAGGGCGGCTTTGCAACGCATGGTTGCATCTTGAGCACCAGAGAACAGATTGCGCGAGAGGATGCGGAGGATGCACGCGAAGACGCGCAGGCTCCGGAGAAGGAACTGAAAGCTGAGGATGTTATGCCCAATGTCTCACCGTCCACGGGTGTTGATGCTGATGATGCCGCCGCTTGGTACGATGAACGTTTCCCGCCAATAGCACTGTGGATTGCTGGCTTAGACGACATGGTTGATGGCCGGCGGTTATTACGGCGGCTGAAGAGCCGGCGCGAGCCCCATGTTCGTGTTGTACATGCAAAAGTTATTGAAGAGTACGAGCATTTGGATGTGATCTGGGCGATAGATTCTGTGGAGAAGGTTGCTGTGGAGGTGAGAAGGGTTATTTGGGAATGTGTGGAGGACGATGTTCGACGTATTTGTCGAGTCCCTGTGATGTAGGGTCATGGATTGCTGTGATTTTTGGAGAGAGGGATTGGCTGTCAAGCATTAGAGAGGTTTTTGTGGAGATATATATGGGAGGGGGTGTAGATACTCTATGTGTATGTGGATTGGACTGACTATCGGGGCATTGGGTAGATATTATGATAAATGAGGAATGATAGGTGCATATATATAGCAGGGGGAATATTATACATCAGTGTACAGAACATATATGCAGAAATCAACCACACGTCGTGATTTGAGTGCTAATATATGTATATAGAGCCCCGACTGGCACGCGCATTTTTATAACTCTACAAGGTCGGATCACTGGGCCTTCTTAAAGTGAAAATCGTTTGCAAAAGCAAAGATATGATGTTGATAGCCTGGGATCAACCTACCAGCGCAGGAGTTTGCGTGCTTCCACCACGGCTTGTGCATGATCTTAGTAAGGGGCCGACCAACGGTCAGTGACAACTGAGACGCTTGGGTGGATCCTCCCGGTCGGAATCATTCCGATCTTTTAGATCAAAAATATAAAGTGAAATTTCGCTCACAGCTCGTTTGCCGTGATATAAATAGTAGGTCGGTAAATGGGCTCTAGGATCTCCCTCGCGTAGAATTTCCCTGCGTGAAATGCGTGAAAACTTCCATAGTTACTGTAAACAACAGACTTTCAACGCAGCATTGGATTTTAAGACGTCACGTAATTACTTTTAATTCTATAATATCATTCTTTTTCTGTGAATTGACTAGCGTGCTTGTAATCTGGATCCATTCTCGTCTCGATTCGGCGAATAACTTTGGCGGGGTTCCCAGCAACGAAATGGAACGGCGGGACATCCTGATTAAAATAAGTAAATAAATAAATAAATAAATAAATAAATAAGGTTTGTTACTACAAACCGGTAACTACAGAGTTGAAAAAAAAAAAAAAAAAAAGTCAACAAATAGATAGTATAAAATACCTTGGTCACAACCGAGCCAGCACCCACGGTGCTTCCTCTCCCAACTCTAACACCTGCTAAAATGATGGCACTTCCCCCTATCCAGACATCGTCTCCAATATGTACCTCCTTTCCGGCTTCTGGACCCTCAAGCCCGTTTCGTACTGCAGGATCTAAGGGATGGGTTGCCCCGTAGATGCAAACATTGGGACCAATCAATACCCGCTCCCCAATCGTGACAAGACATGTATCGAGAACAAGGAGGTTAGAATTTAGAAATGATCCTTTTCCAACCTTGAAGTTGAGCCCGTGATCCACAGAGATTGGAGGATCGACCACCGGATCCGTATCCTGAAACTGCTTTTCATCTTGTTCAGGATCTGGATGGACAGGCGGAAGGGCACGGGTGTCCCCAGTAATGCTGTTTCCCGATATCAACAAATCTGCCATCATAGCGAAAGAGCATGGAGTGGTTCAACACTCACTCTCTCCACAGCTCTACTCTGCGTCGCCGGGAAACATTGCCGGCTTGATTGAAACTCTCGCAGGCCTGCTTGCAACGTTGACGATTTGCCTGTAGATCGGCATCCCATGCCCAGTAGAGCTCTCCGTTGAGCATTTTCTGCCATTCTTTCGATGTGGTCATGATATCCGCTGGCGATACCTTCGAATGGCAATTGAGGCGTGCTTCTTGTTGCTTTGATATGTGTGCTCTGCTGGAGAGATACGTGCATAAAGGATGTAGTTTAAGTGAAGTCGTTGTGGCTTAACTAGATAGCTAACTAAGCAGATCACCCAATTTGAGAGCGGATATAGTTAAAGCATTCAATTTGAACCATAACTAATTATCAATTACAATGAAAAAGATTCTATCAAAAATTAAAAATACTAACTCTAGAACATCTAAACTTGTATATTCAATAATATCACAGTTACTGCATCTGTAATACTTATAATTATGATTGCGGAATAGAACTTTGAGATTTACTAATTAAATAATTAGTTGTACTTTTAACAATAGGTCAAAGAGGTAATACTCCAAGCAGCTTTTTTTTTCATAAGATCTTGTGTTATATTAATCTCCTGAATCTTATATATTTTTTTGCCTCTTCCCATTTAAAGTAAATATATTATTATATGTTGGCTTTCTATAATGAAGAATTGATTTCTACTCCATTTAGCGATGTGACCGTTAGACAGCGGCCGAAAATGGCTGTTTTTGGTGCTCTGCTAACCGCTGTCCCTCAACTGTCGAGTCAATCAACCCCTCCCCTGCGTTTCCCCCCCAATTTGCGATAGATCGTTGATTCATTTGCATAATCAATGCTCATAATGTCTGCCATGATATTTGGTGAGAACCTGTGTCTCGTAGGTCGCCAAAGGGGGTTGCAGGCACGAAAGAGGTTTTTGGAGATTGTTGAGGCGAAGTGCCGATGATAGAGTCGACCGCCGGTTGGACTTAATTACTCCCTCCAACTAATATGCATTCAGATGTGGACAAGAATCAACGCATTTCTGTATACTCTCTGTCCGTTCCTGGTGCGCTTTCCAGGACTTGCCTTCGTACTCGACCGGCTCACGATGCAATCCTAAAAACCTTTCACAAGTTCGCTGTCGTTTGCTGGAGTCGCCTCTCCCAGAGCAGATCACGAAGACGGATCGGCACCATCACGGTTGGTATTTGCGGCCAAGATTGGTGGCCCGCATCAATCCAGTTATTGATCCTACTACGCCACTCCTCGTCAGCGTCCTATTCATCGTGACGTTCCTCACGCGTTCCATGCAGCCCTTTGTCGGTAATGCCACCCCCCCCAATCCCGGTGTACCCGAAGCCCGCGGGACCTCCGGACCCACCATCATCAAGACCCGCATCAGGTAGAGCGCGGCTCCACCAAGTACTGTCAGACGTTGTAGGACCCATTGCATCTCCATCAAATTCCAATTCGGCAAAGGCAGTTTTTCCGGATCATGGGTCGAACAGCTCGATGACATCACCGGAACGGATGATGTGTCCATCCCTGCCGTTGCAGATCTTGATATCTTCCAACCTGAGCTCCTCGTCAACAAGTACATCTCCAATGAGTCTATTGCCAATGAGCGAGAAATCCGTGATATCAGTCATGTTGGTGCTTGGGGTTGTACGTGGAGGAAGCCAGTGAAATTTCAGTTTCAGCGATTTACCGTACGAAGAGGCTTCGATTGTCACAATGTCTGGGTCAACTAATTCCCACTCTCTGTTGATTCTCTGCCTCATGAATTTGGACCGATGGGCTGAACTTGACCACCACATCATAACCAGGCAACTTGACCAAATTGCCTTGCCATGAGCCTCCGAGAAAAATGATCCTCTTGGCAAGAGCCATAGCAGTTAATGAGACCATCGATGATATCATAATTAAGTGGCCACGGCCGATGGGGTACAAAGAATTAATCAATTATCCCAGTGTTCAAAAATATGAGTATCAACGTTTGGATAATAGACAATCCGCCAAAGATCTAATTCAATACACACAACGTCATCCTTCATGCGCTTCATCTTACATTCAAGATGCCAAAAAATTGAAGAGTTTGGCAGCTCCATGCTTTCTAAAAACTCGACCCTTGAATATGCTAATCCCCTCAATCATGAGATTTAAAACCCATCTTCATATTCCTTCTGTTAATTGCTAATGGAACAAACCTTGTATTCTGTCTGGGAGAACACGCAAACGAAATGTTCTCCATTCCTACCCGTAAAATGTGGGATCTTCTTCTTTTTCTTCTTTTTTTTCTTCTTCTTCTTTTTCTTTTTTTGTTTGCTGGCAAATATATATAATATGATATGTGCTCTTCACCTAATCCGGTGAATTTCACTGAGTTCCTGTCCCTGTCTCGGAAGGTTGGAAGGCAAAGTTTCCACAACCGAAATATGTAAATTGATAAGTTAATCCCGATATTTGGCGGACTGGAGTCCTGTCGATCTTGCCAGTGACATACGAACTTCGATTGACGTGCCCATATGCGGAGTACATCCATTCCTTTCATCGCTTTCATCTTTTCCGACCGTGGAAATGGCATCAAATAACACCCGGGTCAGCAAATGAGCTCTGAACTGAAACAAATCATTGCCCAACCCAATAACTTCAAACTGTACAGTCATCGGGAGCCCTCACGACGGCCTCGCAGTGGAGGCTATCTCGCATGACGTTGAGAACTTAACCTTCCATTGCCTCTCGGAAGAGCGCGGATCGTTGGTTGTTATCCTCATGGTCTAAGAACGACAAAACATAAACCTCGGAATCGGAATGATTGAAACGCGTTTCTGTTTCTGGGTTTATGCTGGTGTAGATATTCTTGGATTTGTCATAACATCCGGCGAAACAACCACCTTCGGCGATTAATGTCAACGTGCCAAAAAGCCACACCATATATAGGTCTCTGATTGACAATGTAAGTATTTCAAATCCGGCGCTTGCGGCCTTCTGAATCTCAAACAAGATCGAAAGGAATTGGAGAGCTCGATAAAGTATCCGATGATTAACTCTCCGCGCACTTGATTCTTTCCGACCACCTGTCGCAATAAACCAACACTACGAAGGTGGTTTATATTAGTTTTGCGAAGTGACGTGGTTTTGGGATAAGCTTCTTGGGACCTGTGACAACAGCGCCGACCTGGGAATAACCCTGCTTTAACAAGACGCCAGGCATCTGGTGTGCTTCAGGTTTGACAGTGTGTCCTTTGTTTTGAAAGCCCAGAAAATTCAACCACTAAGAACACCATTCACGCAGGCATAGCTGAACAAGGTAAAGATGGATCCAGGGAATAGAGAAAATGCACCGGCATTTGACGATCAGGATAATTAACCAATTGCAATGCTGTCACAAAAGCCAGATAGCTATCCCTTCCCTGTATTTTACTCCATACAGTCCCAGTTTAACGGGATTAACGGGTGTTTACTCCGTGGAATGCCTGGTTGTCACTGAGACTTGGGTCTTCTCATGTTACCATAACTGACCATACACCACTAGACTTAGGACGCATTAAAATCGAACGAGAATCGTTTTCGCTCATTTCATCTTTCCCCTCCTGTTCTCATCCGTTGACGAAAACGGGGTGATACAGAAGTGGTGTGAGAATTTAGCGAGACGACGTTCTCAGAGACCACGAAGTTCTTGAACTCCTGCCAGTCCTCAAGAACGTCAACAATAGGCTAAATTATAGCGAGATGTGGATTCATCTTTTGATAATATGGACCTATCCAGTATTTGGTCCTGAAGTGGGAGAAAAGAATGTTTCCCGCAGGACCAAAACCCCAGCTCCTCTTTTGGGTGATTGCAGGACAATGCAGCTTTCATAGCCAACAACGTTAGGACAGCGGTATGACAAACACCCGCTATCTAACTAATCGTAGATGAATATGGATGATTGTGAAAGGTAGGTATGATGATGCCCTGTGCATGCGCCAAAATGTTGGATTTCCATTTAACCGAACCGCAGCGGCCCGGAGTTATATTACCTTCCAATCATCTGCATGCGATGGTGACATTTTCTCCAGCATTTTCCGGATAGAATGGCTTCCGTGTCTTGTATAGGACAATTACCGGCTACCATGCAGGTCAGGATCCGCAAGACGTTCATTACCCTGGAGGTGTCATACGCATCTCGATACCACCCGCCAGTATTAGGAAGCCCGTGAAGAAAAAGGTTGTGAGATAGGGAAAAATGTACACTCGTTATTACAAGAGTCGAGTCGCGTTTTTGTTTCTGCAATACGTCGCACTCTTCGTATATCCCCATTTATTTACATTTAAATACATCTACCTCCTGCCGAGATTTTTATCTTTGGATCACAGCATATTCAGTGCTCCATACACCTCTTTTGCAGCATCCTATTAAGCCCTTCCCCTTTTTCCCCATCTCATCTTTCTTCAGCACACTTTTCCGAGCGCTTCGAAGTCAAGCTCTAGTTCCTAAGTACCCGGTTCCAATCTTGCCCCTTTGTGTTGAAAAAGAGTAGTGAGGCAACCTGTTTTGAACCCTATGACTCAAAAACACGATCAAAATAAGGCAGAGATAGAGCGAAAGAATGAGAAAGAAGGGGATACCGATCCTTTCGGCTATGCCTCACAGCCTAGTCCCGCCACGATTACTGCAGGCGAGGCCTCTGCCTCCGAAGGGGATGAAGGCGGAATAAACACTTCCCAGCAGAATAATCTCACTGAGCTTGCCCGTCGCATTTCCCATATTTCAATACAAGGCAGTATTGACACACAGCATGCTGCAGCCGATATCAACCCATTTATAGACTCTGAATCCGACCCGGAATTAAACCCCAACAATAAAAAGTTTAATGTGCGCAAATGGATGAAATCCATTCTCCGTATTACATCGAGAGATCCGGAACGTTACCCCAGACGCACCGCGGGTGTTTCGTTCCGCAGCTTGAACGTACACGGCTACGGTTCAACAGCCGACTACCAAACAGATGTTGCTAATATTTGGTTGAAAGCGTTTGGGAGGCTGAAGAGTTTAGTTGGGTTTGGTGAGAAAGTCCACATCGACATTTTGCGTGATTTCGAAGGTTTAGTAATGAGTGGAGAGATGTTGATCGTGTTGGGTCGGCCAGGAAGGTGAGTCAAACTTTGTCTTATCTTGTCAGGCCTGTTACTGACCCTTTTTTGCCAGCGGTTGCTCGACCTTTCTCAAGACCATAGCTGGTGAGACTCATGGTTTATACATGGACAAGAATAGTGATGTTCAATATCAGGGTATCTCCTGGGATCAAATGCATAAAAATTTCCGCGGCGAAGTCATCTATCAGGCGGAAACTGAGACCCATTTCACTGACTTGACTGCTGGTGATACCCTTTATTTTGCCGCGCGAGCTCGTACTCCAGCGAACCGGCTCCCTGGTGTTAATCGAGATCAATACGCCTTGCACATGCGCGACGTTGTTATGACCATGCTCAGTTTATCGCACACGATAAACACTAAGATTGGAAATGAATACATTCGAGGGGTATCTGGTGGTGAACGGAAACGTATTAGCATTGCTGAAACTACTCTTATCGGAAGCCCGCTACAATGCTGGGATAACAGCACCCGTGGCCTTGATAGTGCTACGGCGTTGGAGTTTGTGAAGTCACTACGTCTTTCCACCAGATATTCAGCCACAACGGCTATTGTAGCCATCTACCAAGCCAGCGAGGCAATTTACGACAATTTTGATAAAACGACTGTTTTATATGAGGGCCGACAGATCTATTTTGGAAACGCCGCTTATGCTAAACAATACTTTGTTGATATGGGATTCCACTGTCCAGAGAGGCAGACCACAGGGGATTTTCTCACGTCCTTGACCAACCCAGAGGAGCGACGGGTCCGCGAGGGATTTGAATCGCTTGTTCCACGTACCCCCGACGAATTTGCAGCAAGGTGGAAGCAAAGCCCTACTCGGGAAGCTCTCCTCGCAGCAATAGATGCTTACCAGAGTCAATACCCGCTTGGAGGAGAACAATTGGATAGGTTCCACGCTTCTCTCAATGCTCAAAAATCAAAATCTAATCGATCCAACTCCCCCTACACTATTTCATACTGGATGCAGATCAAATTATGCATATGGAGAGGGTTCCGACGCTTGAGGAACGATATGTCGATGACCTTGACTTCTGTTATCGGAAACATCATGATGTCTTTCGTTGTCTCCTCGATGTTCTACAATCTCCCTAGTGATACCAGCAGCTTTTTTAGCCGTGGCTCGTTGCTCTTTTTTGGCATTCTTATGAATGGCTTTGCAAGCTCTTTAGAGATTATGACCCTTTGGCGTCAACGACCCATTGTGGAAAAGCATGACAAATATGCCTTATATCGCCCATCTGCCGAATCAATAAGCTCAATTATTGTTGATCTGCCTTCGAAGTTATTGTCATGCGTTGTCTTCAACCTCGTTCTATACCTCATGACAAATCTACGCCGCACCCCTAGTGCCTTTTTTGTTTTTCTGCTCTTCTCATTTTCTACTACGTTGACTATGTCCAACATCTTTCATTCAGCCGCAGCGATCTCAAGAACTCTTGCGCAAGCAATGGTCCCTTCGTCACTAGTTATGCTTGCCTTGATTATGTATACTGGATTCGCAGTTCCCTTGCGCGATATGGTTGTCTGGTTCCGCTGGATAAACTATATTAACCCAATTGCTTATGCCTTCGAATCGATAATGATTAATGAGTTCCATGATCGCTGGTATCCATGTGCCAGTTTTATTCCAGCGGGACCTGGCTACGAGCAGTTCGGCAATGAATCGAAAATCTGCGTAGGTACTGGTGCTGTCGCAGGACAGAACTACATTAGTGGGGATGCCTTTCTCAATTCATCTTATGAATATTACGCCGAGAATCTGTGGCGAAACTTTGGCATCATCTGTGCTATATTTGTCTTCTTTTTTTTGGTATGCATCATCGCTTCGGGACTGGTCGTTGCTAAGCCTTCCAAGGGTGAGGTTCTCGTCTACCCCCGCGGAAAAATGCCCCCTGAGCTTACTCAAAAACACACAAAAAAAGCTACGGAAGATTTGGAGGCGGCTAGAACCTCTTCGGACGAAAAGCAAAGGATTGAGCAAAATCGGCTTGAGCAGGTTGCCTCGATTGTCAAGCAAACTTCTGTTTTCCATTGGGAAAACGTCTGCTACGATATCAAAATAAAGGGTAAACAAAGACGGATCTTAGATCAGGTGGATGGCTGGGTTAAGCCCGGGACTTTGACGGTTTTAATGGGGATTTCTGGTGCTGGAAAAACTTCTCTTCTCGACGTCTTAGCCAATCGTGTCACAATGGGTGTGGTTACAGGCGAGATGTTAGTTGACGGCCAGCTTCGTGATGACTCGTTTCAGCGCAAAACCGGATATGTGCAGCAAAATGATTACCTGCATACAGAAACCAGCACTGTTCGTGAAGCTTTAATCTTCAGCGCACTCCTTCGGCAGCCGTCCACCATTCCACGTGCCGACAAAATTGCCTATGTCGAAGAAGTCATCAAGATGCTAGGCATGAACGAATATGCTGATGCGATCGTAGGGATCCTTGGCGAGGGCTTGAATATTGAGCAACGAAAGCGGCTCAGTATCGGTGTTGAAATTGCCGCCAAGCCAGATCTGTTGCTCTTCTTCGATGAACCTACCTCCGGTCTTGACAGCCAGACGGCCTGGTCTATTTGCGCATTGATGCGAAAGCTTGCAGATCACGGACAAGCTATTTTGTGCACCATCCACCAACCGTCAGCCATTCTAATGGAGACATTTGATCGACTGTTATTTTTGGCTGATGGCGGGAAACCAGTTTATTTTGGAGAGCTTGGGGAGAACATGAATACCCTAATTAAATATTTCGAGAACAAGGGAGCCCCTAAGTGTCCACCGGATGCAAATCCTGCTGAATGGATGCTGGAAGTTACTGGTGCTGTTCCTGGCTCACAAACTGATAAAGACTGGCCGGAAATTTGGAATTCAAGCGCCGAGCGGGTTAAAGTGCGGCAAGAGTTAGCTGTTATGAAGCAAGAATTACTTCAGAAGTCCCAGCTAGTAAAAGCAGAGGGATACTCGGAATTTGCAATGCCCCTCTGGTACCAGTATCTCATTTGCCAGCAGCGAATGTTTCAGCAGTATTGGCGTAGTCCAGGATATGTTTATGCCAAAGCTTCTCTTGCTCTTGTTACAGTAAGTCTCTCATTACCATGTCGAAGGACACTGACGCAGAACCTCCTACAGGTTTCCTTTTTGACTATTACTGCTGCTATACATTCACTAATCGCGGACTGGGCTGTTTCTAGCCACTATTCGTAGGATTCTCTTTCTACAAAGCGGAGACAAGTCTTCAGGGCTTGCAGAATCAATTATTTGCAGTCTTTATGTTTCTGACCGTGTTTCCCGTGATTGCCCAACAGAGCATGCCCTATTTTGCGGCGATGAGATCGCTATATGAAGTAGGTCAGATATCCCGTTCTGGAATATGTCCGGCGATGTTAACCTGGCCTGTGTGAAACCAGGTACGCGAACGACCGTCAAAGGCTTATTCATGGAAGGCCTTTATGCTTTCAAGTATCGTGGTAGAACTTCCTTGGAACACCTTAATGGCTGTGCCGGCGTTCTTCGCCTGGTACTATCCAACTGGGTTTCAGCGACATGCCGGCGATAACGTGACCGAACGCAGCGGGACAATGTTCCTCCTCATCTGGATTTTCCTCGTGTATGGTTCCACGTTAAGTTCCATGGTAATTGCGGGGATCGACCTGGCCGAAACAGCTGGAAATGTCCTGCAGTTTCTCTTCTCCATGACCCTCATCTTCTGCGGGTAGGTATATATCTTTCCAATATTTGTCGATTATCAGCTAATGGTGTTAATTGACAGAGTTCTCGCTACACCTGAAGCCATGCCTCGTTTCTGGATCTTCATGTACCGGATCTCTCCCTTCACTTACTTTGTTTCTTCTGTGCTCTCCACCGGAGTGGCCGGTGCTGATGTCCAATGCTCCTCCATCGAGGTGTTAAAAGTTCATCCTCCCCAAGGAAGGACATGTTTACAGTATTTTCAGCCATTCATGTCTCTTTCCGGCGGTCGTCTCATCAATCCAGACTCTACAGACGTGTGTGAATTCTGCCCGACCGCAACAACCGATGAATATCTTGCGCGGATAAACATATACTTCGACGATCGCTGGCGCAACATTGGTATTTTGTTTGTATATATTGCTGCAAATGTAGCAGGCGCTGTTTTGTTTTATTGGTTGGTAAGAGTGCCAAAGAAGGGACAAAAGAAAGAAAAGAAAGCATAGAGTGAAACAGTTCTTTTGTTATCTGTTTTGCATGAAGAGCACTTTCAATACCTGGTAAGGGAGGGGGTTCACTGACCTTACCATTGATATCCATTGCTTTCCAGGTCTTAATTATCTCATTATCGTGCTCTTTTTCACCGCTAATATACCACCATCATACTAGGTGCGTTCCAGTACTCTTAAACACATGTCACTAATTTTAATTGCATATACCGCTCATCCACGGATTGTGTTGATGTTACTCTTTGGATGAGTCCTTTGAGACATACATTCTAATCCTGTATCGTTTCTTTCATCAAGTGACCGGCAGGTCAGACAACTCCGGGTTGTGTCCTCGACGTTGTGTGTTGGAGCTAGAGGTGATAGAGATCGAGTCCTTCCTCATCACACACAATATATACAAGACTGTGCCAACCTGATCCCTATCTCCTGGATAAGGAATGCCCACGTCCCACGCATAATTAAGCTCAGCAAATATCAGAGTTTCGTGACCTTTCAGGAGAGCCACAATTGCAACGAGTTGCAGGTCAATGTTACGCAGCACCAAGAACTTGTTGCACGATACCATCTAGGGTTATAGGAAGAAAAAGGAGCTATGAGAGACCTTGGATTACTCGTGGTTGAGAATGAAATGAGACGGGATGTGCTGTCATCTTCCGACTGAAGCTTTCTTTGAGAGAGCCCGACGCTGTTGCAAGTCCAACACTTTCTTCAAACGAGCGACGTTCAGTAGTGATCATTTCAGTAAGGTTATTCAAACTTGTCGAACTCCCAAAATCTTAGCATTAGATATATATATTGCTATCTTAACAGCAGAACTGAACCTGCAGAGACGATATAGCCCTTTTTTCGAAAAAAGTAAATTTTCACCACTACGGACGGAGCCGTGATCGATGGAAGGTAACTATGCATCGGAAAATTAAACACTGTCGGATTTCCCAGTCATAACTAAGCGTTAATAACCAATCAAACCTTCGAGTCTGCTGTTCGCAGCGTGTCTTGCAACTTTCGAATCCCAAGGCATTTCCTGTATCATGGCGCTCCAACCTCTGTTGCGTGGCATTGGGAACAGTCCAAGCAATCATACATGATTATTTAGCTGCTGATATCGATTAAAACCTGGAGATGATGAAATTCTTGCAATCAGAAAAATAAAGACACCCTATTGTGGGTGCTCTGGGAATATCTGATCTGATTGGAGAGCTTGTCAAGTTTACATTGGACCAATGATCTCCAAAGTTATGTGGCAGACATAACTACAATGGTTATAGTTGCACCAAACATAGTTTACTCCACTGCTCCTCCAGCCACAGAAGATATTCTTCCACGAGGAGGATCTGCGGCGTGGAATCAAGAGTCTCCGAGATAGCATGACGGAAAACTTGAATTTGAGGTTGAATCCCTTTAGAGCACCAGATAAAAATCATTATGCCTTGTCACAACAGATACCATTGAGTAGCCGCGATTAAGTGCACAAACGCCCGGGCACGAGTTCAACAAGTCCCGGATATGCCACATATGCGAGTTCTCTGACGGGGCCTCTCTTTCATCATCCTTTCGAAAAAAAAAAAAAAAAATCCACACATTGGTTTTATCTGTTAAAAGGCAACGGGGGCCGCCTGCATATGTCACCCACGTTTCTCGCGGCACATTTACATGAAGAGGAGGTGTCTCAACCTGCGCAAATGGGTACGCGGTCCAGGAGAAGCTCTCGCCTGATTCCAAAAGATAATTGGGCCAAAGTCGAGAATTTCTGAGCCGCGCCCCTCTCTGCCTTGTGCCGGGATGGTTAAGATACCGGACCTAAGTATATCCCGAAGGGGGAAGCATTGGTTCGGCGCCATCCGGCCACCAGGGGTGAGGGTGTTGAGGATGAACCGCACGATGGCCAATAAAATGGACAGCCTCGACAAGGCGAAGAGTGAGTTTATCCTAGGGTATGGTAGAAGCATGTTAGGAACAGTACTAATATCGAGATCCAGTTTAAGTGAACGCTAGGCTGAATTGCTTAATAGGACAAACCAAAAGCCATTCATTCATGCCTTACGAACACCTGACAGGATTAGAGCACAACTAGTGCACTAATTTGCCGGTGAACTGAGGAAAATGCTTGCTATCACCATGCGGGTAACCAGCCTTGATGTGGAACGAGGCTTGGGGCTTGAGCGAAGGACGTTTCTTCACTGATGCGCCAACGTGAAGAGACAAGCGGCCGAGTCTTGCCGAGCCGCCGGAGCCTTGAGTAGGATAAGCTGCTTGCGAAACGCACAGTGGACCCTATGCGTCCCTCAGACGCCATGCATCGAGTCAAAGATAACCTTGGTTGTAGAAGAAGACATTTGGCGAAAAAAGATTGATATGGATATGGAATGTTCAACCCACACCCTCCCTGTACGCCCGTGATGTGTGCCAGTCAACCTAGTGTTCATGCATCGTCATGAAGTTAGCACCACGGACCCGCAAACAATTGACACTGAAAATTTATAAGTTGAAGGCCGTCATTCCATATCCGTAGCTATTATCAATAAGTGCTCTTCATCTTGACGTCATGCAGTTCCCCACTCCCCTGCAGAAAACGATTATCTGCTATCGCGACCAGGATCGGTCGCACTGGCGTCTATCGCTCTCTACATACCATAAAGGCAGAGTTTGTGATTTCTTGACCATCGAGGGTCCCAGTCAACATTGATCTGGGGGGAATGCCCATGAGGCTTTCGCAATGCTCCCAAAAGAGATTTAGTTATGTCCTCCGAGCAGGCGTACTCTCCAGCAGCGGATCTCTATCTGTCAATTTATCGGCAGCAAATGGATGTCTTTCCTGTTTGCTTACTCCACATCATCTTCGAGATTCTCTCTGTGATCTCAAGGGTGCTCTTGCGGAACTTAAAAGACTAGTAGAATTGTGACAGAAATGTTTAATTGAAACTACAGGGCTATTTCTTTTTGGCTGTAATTGCAATGTTATCGGATAGAATGATATTATGGATATATACAAGTAAGTATAATGAGATTGAAAAAGCAGAGAGGATATGGAGGATACTGTTACAAAGTCGTTCTAGAACGCGCATATATATATACATCCACCTTCATACTCCATTGTCTGTCTCATCGCGGCCTGCCAAATATCTTGCATCCAGCTTCCTAAGGGAGTCGCAACACTCTCGTAATAGCTGCCCAGCTGCCCAGCAGCTCGCCGATCCACTCACTGGTTATTTAGTTGTAGCCGCAACGTAGGGGTTTGCAATGTTTTGATGGATACTGTTTATGAGGCATTGGTATATCTTGCAGCTTACGATCGTTTGACTTCGCGCAAACATGCCGGCAGCTAGGAGAGCAGTTTGTTCGCTACCCGTCCATAAAATCATGGGTTTTCATAAATCTTCTCAGATATGGTGAAAGATATTCTCCTGTCGAGCATAGATAGTGTGTTTGAGATTCATTCATTGGTCCCCTCTCGTTGACAATCGCCGTTTCTATTAGAGGCGTGCAATTTGTACAGCAGGGAAAATTTGGAACTTTTGGACAGCTACAGGATGTGGCCATTACGAACGAGCAAGCAAGTTTGTGCGCGATGACCCAGGCGATTCAACTTGACGGAATGAAGCCGTCGGAGCGTGCCTTGGGGGCTGTTTTATTTGCAGAGAAAGATAAAAACTGGGACATGGGGTTTAAAAGCCCGTCGCTGGAACTGATCCCTCTGGTTCTATCCATTTTGATCGATGTCAAGAGCAGTGGATTACAGAGTAATAAATTCCTCATGGTTTGATTTACATTTTCCTGTCCCAACAACAACAACAACAACAACAACAACAACAACAACAAGAGAAGAGGGGTTCCACTAACCCACCCCCAGTGTGTTGGAGTTCGGGGACGCGAGAGAAGCTGAGGAGGGTCCGCGGGAATGGGGGAGGTTAATCATCGCTTGAGCCTCATCCCAGCGCAAGCCCTGGAGCCCCTTTTTCCTCTTCAAGCGTGAGAGTCACCCATTTCTTCCATCCAACCAATGGCTGGAGATCAACTGAGAGATCCGTCACCACCAGTCACCGATCGCTCTAACGGAGAATCTATTGGATGAGACTGCACGGGCGAGGGTTTTTAAATTATTTGGACAGCTCCATTTTTATTTGTTCTGTCTTTGTTTTGTTTTTGCTGGCGCGGCTGCTCTCATCATCCCTTGTTTCTTCTTCTTCTTCTACTTGCAGGTTCGTGATGACGTTAGACTCTCTGGCAAATAGATAACTAATAAACTAAAGCCGGGTACCAGTTATTCTAACATATTTGGCGAGGTGATTTCCTAATTACGATTAGCCTGGCAGAGAATACTCCGAAGGTACTCGACTGCACTTGTACCCTTGTTGTCATGATTAAGTTCAAGATCTCTCGATAAGAGAGGTTGAAACATTCTTATTAAACAGACCCTAGCATCGGCTTTAACACCGCCATCACGAACGCAACACCATGACGATCACTGGCACGGACGGCATGGTTTTTGACATCAAACAGCAAAAATAGCAATACGAGATGCGTCGGAAGCCACACTGCCTGCCCACAGGGACGGGAGGTTGGAACGTGGGGGGCAGCTAGGCCCCGCTGGAACTTGGCACGACATGATTCTCCGTCGCTAATTTTTCCTACAACCCAGGTTGACGACGGCATTTTCAATGCCTGACTAACTAACAGTTAGTTAACTTCCTGGCGGTCTTTCCCTGCCAATCCGTGTCAGCTGGTTGATATGTGAATGCTGGGACTCGTTTGGAACTTTGGATCAAACTCTCTGCTCAAGGGCCCAGACAAAACAGTGTTGATGCGTGCTGCCAAGTGGGAAAGGAAAAAAGAAAGGAAAAAAAAAAAGGAAAAAAAAAAAAAAAAAAAAAAAAAATAGCAAACTTGACGCCACGGGACTAACTGAAAGGGACAAAACCGATAGCTGTCCAAGTTCGTTACCAATTGAGGAATGAGAGTTGGTTCAAACTACCGAATGAACAACCCCCCTCAAAACTGCTGCTCTCCGGGTGGTTGCAATCTCAACATATCCCTCAAAGAAAAGAAGACGAACAATCAACCAATCAGAAAAAATAAATGCTATACTTCTTCGAATCTCTCCCTTATTCAAGGAGTGATGGTAAAATTGGCAGAGTCCGGCGTTGTTCGTACCCATCTCTGGCCGTCTATGGATGGTGTGTTCGTCAAGAGGGAATGAAAAAACCAGCGACTACATGAAACGAGCTACAACAGCCACAGGAAGGATTAACTAGTCGAACTAATCTGATCTGGGATAGCTACTGTTCATAGTCTTCCGCTGTGTCTTTTTGAAAATCAGCAATCATGATGCCATATGAGTCCAGGACAGAGTCGCTAGGATGTTTGATATATTTCCCCCTTGTCAAAGCAAACGCAGATACCAGGGATCAGCTATCCATCCTTGCCACAACAAGCCCTTCAGAGATCTTACGTTGGGGAAGTGGGGAACGAGGGGCTGGAGAGCTAGCACAAGTAGTAGTTGCTGGCCCTTGGCGTCCAGGATGCGCCCTGTTGAACACTCCTACCTGCGCATAGAATCGCGTAACGGTGCGTGCTCACCAGGGAGGAGAGGAAGAACTTGGAATTCTTGGAGGCAAATCTCCCTGTATGTGTTCAGGGCCTGCCACGAACGATAGCGAATGAAATCAGAAGTTTTCAGTCCTTCTTGCAGAAGTAACCGCAAAATAGGTTTCGGTGAAAATTTTGACATCGGCCTTCAAAGGCGGGAAAAAGGCTCCTGTTCTAGGTGGCGCTAATCTCAGACATCGTACCGAACCCCGCATAGAGGGGGGGGACTTAATGTCTTAAAATTAAACCCCCTCCCCCCCCCTTTTTTTTTTTTTTTTTATTTTATTTTATTTTTTATTTTTTTATTTTTCTTGCGCGGGCGGGTAGTTCTCCAGGATTGTCAGAATAGGATTAAAATAATAAGATAACATCTAAATTGTAATTGCTCTCAATCTCGGGGCTGGTTGGTCGACGATATTTGACAGCAGGCAAAATACGGGAGGCTGTTCAAATCGTCCAATCAACCTGATCGCGAGTTTTTTTTTCCTTTTTTTTTTTCTTCTTTTATTATAGCAGGGTTTCTTGGAACGAGCCGACGAAAAATTTTTGGGTACGCATGCGGGAACAAGCAAGAAACCATGTGTTCCCCAAGGCAGCTGAAGCTTTCACTTCCGATCAGCCTGGATTTTGCTTTTAATAAATCCAAGTTCCCTGGTCGATCTCCGTTCTAACTCGGTTGCCTAACCAGTTTGGGGCACCGGGGGTTTGCCTTGCATGAAGAGTTATTTCACCGAGGCCAGGCGGAAGATGATGAGAATTGTTAACAGAGTACCCAACCAACTACTCCACCCCCGAAGGCGAGTGAGTCACTTGATAAAGGAACTCAGTTGTTCTGTGAACAAGACGCGGGCGAAAGTAATACCACGCGTTACAGCCAGGGAACGAGAGCGCGGAGCTTATTTTTGCTCTGCGCTTCAAAGTGAAGCAAAACACAAAAACACAAAACACTTGTGATGATGGATTGGACTCGTCTGATTTTAGAATTTCGCCACTCCCAAAAAAAAAAAAAAAAAAAAAAAAAAAAACAAAAAAAACATTCTGGTAGAACAAGTTGCAACGGGTCGGAACGCCGTTTAGCGCAAAACATATTGGGTTGTCAAAACTCCTTACTCTGCCATCGCTGGGCCCCCCCCCCCCCCCCGGAGAGGGGCCCACATGAACGATGAGGGCAGCGCAGGATTATTACTATCTGGGTATTGGTGTGCAGTGTCTCATCCTTGACGCTGCATCTGAAGGGTTTGTTTTCTGCTCGATGGGGGTTTGAAATAATGTTTAATGTGGAAAATGCCTCTGGATGGCGTGTTTTAATCTTCAACTTTTATTTTTTTATTTTTTATTTTTTATTTTTTTTTGTAAATGTAAATGTAAATGTAAATGTAAATGTAAATGTTTTTTTAATCCTTTATATTTTTAATCCTTTTAAATTGTTTTTATTCCTGCTCCCAGGCTGCATAAAACCCGCGTTAATTCAAGTACAAAGTGATTCATGGAATGAATCTAAGAATAGTCCCACCCGGCCGATCGCGCAGAATTAAGTTTCTATAAACACGAGCGAGAGGACATAAATAAAAAAAACTCACCGGGGGGGGTCAAAACTCCGATGTCCCCCCTTCGGGTCCCGTAGACTTAATCAAATCTGCAAGTCGTAACGAGGCAGAGACAACTGGCTGCCTCCATCCCAGCGACGAAGAACGACTTCTTCTTCTTCTTCTTCTTCTTCTTCTTCTTCTTCTTCTTCTCCTCCTCCTCCTCTTCCTCCTCCTCCTCTCATGTGGGTTGTTGGGGCTGGGTGTGCTTCGCTAGTTTTGAATGGCCGCTGATGCGCCCCAAAGACATCCCGCTGCCCCATTTACCACTGGATACCAGCGTTGGCCGCTAAAGCTATTTGACTTGCAGCCTTTTTATCATTTGACCGGGCGAAGTTCCACTTTTGCTCGACTGGTATTGGACAGCAACGCCCCCCCTCGCCAGCCTGTGGTCATGCAGGGGCCGACCGGGGTTTGAGCGTTCTCTGGTTCAACCATCTATCAGACTTTCATGACACAACAACTGCTTTTTCAGCGCGGCAAAGCACCAACTCAACTCCCTTGGCCGACTGTGCGGCTCTGTTGAGATTTTTCTCATGTGTTTGCCGTGCTGGTCGTGCAGTTTTCTTGGAAACAGGCCCAGAGATTGGAGCCGATTGATTCACTTAGTTTATCTAATAATACGCTCTGCGGCAAAGCAGTTTCTTTTATATTACCGAGTAATCTCCCTGGAAGAGAGCAGAGTTAGTTCTTCTCCGCTCGCTCCCCTTTCCGGTACCGGTTTTTGGTGATGATATCAACTGTCGATAAAAAGGGGGAATATCCAACCACGCCATTCCTGTCGTTTGATGTTTGTTGTTTGTCTCGTTGCTATATTATCTTCTATATATAATATCTGTCTCTTTTCCTGCTGCGATTTCCACAGTCCGTCGTCCTTCTGTAAATGCTCATCACTTCCGAGGTTTGTTGACTGGGGCCAATAGTAACTCTGTGGTACGAACCATGGCAGACATGATGTTCTCGCCCGGGATGAATGAGCTTCCTCAGATCCGAGTTTCTCAAGACGGGCCCCTGAGCGATCAGTTCTCCTCCCTATCCCCCAACTCGACTGATTTGCCCCTTATGATAGACCCCGCCAGCTACTCCTACGACAGAGAGAGCGCGAACCTCCGGCACGATTCCATCGCGGCAAGGACGTCATACATGGAGGCCCGTTTGTCGTATCTGGGAAAGTCTATGAACGGCTACGCGCTCTGCCCTCCAACGGTTGAGGATTCACACGGAGGCTTCTGCACCTGGAACACATCTGCAGGTCGGCATGGTGATGATGGTGAGCCCGAACTTTTCCATAGCCCCAGCTGGAGGTACGAGTCTCCGAGCGGTTCATGCGGTGGCGATCAGACAGAAGCGGATTCTTCCTTGAGCGAACAATCCTGGAGCCATATCCACGTGTACCGCCAGTCTCCATGCGCCGCCAACTACAGCCCAGTTTCCTCCACCCTGAGCGAGTCGTTCCATCCTGTGGAGCCATCGAACAGCCTCTCACAGAATGCGGACGGTTCGTACTGTGGGAGTGAATACTCCGTCAGCTTGCGAGAGGTCCAGCACTATCCGGACCCGGACCCGGACCCAGAAGCAGATCCCAACTTTGAAATGGAAATGGACCTACATGGGCGGTCGTTTACCTTCCACCAATATCTGTCCCAGGGAAACGCATTCCTGGATGTCATGGAACCAGCCCATGCAGATACCAGTG
>NW_011371358.1:470490-542565 GCF_000150735.1 Paracoccidioides brasiliensis
GGATCGAAAGCAACGAGCTATCACTCGCGCTTGACAAAGAATGCTTCATCTCTGAAGATGAAGGTGTTAAAGAAAGTTGGGAAGAAGAGGGGGGGGAACACGCAAGGGAAGTAGATGGAGATGGAGAAATGTGAGGGAAAGCAGGCCTGGATTCAGGCAAGGACTGAGAAAAGCGAACATTATTCATGTTACCAGAACAGAAATTGGAAATAAGAGATGGGACAAGGCAGTACTTGGTGTCATCTTTGAATTTTAATGACTGATGAGAGAGATAAAGAGAAGAGTGATGATCTGGCGTGGCCAGATTGCTAGGAATTGATCCAGTCGAATCGACTCGGATCATGCCCATTCCTCCGCACAAAGATTCAGTTGTTGTTGTTCGGCACATCTCAACCGCAGTGGTTGAGTTGGACCTCGTATAGTTTTGATTTCGAGGAGGAACCAATCCCTGCGAGTTGGTGGGATACTCCCATTTCTCGTCATCGAAGAGCGGGGAGCATTCGGGGTCGGGAGACTCAAACATGAATGGTGAATCGGGAACAACATCCTGGGATTGTTGTCGGGCATACTCCATAGGTGAGAAATCGTGGATTTCGTTCATGTTGAGTTGTTGTGTCTGGAAGGTGGAATATTGTCGTTCGAGCGTTAAGGCTGGCTGGGAAACGGGGATTGCGACCGAAACTGCCTGAGAGACGGGCGATGTGGTGGTCAGAACCATCCCAGCTTTTTGGCGAGGAGAGGTTCCATTCCATGATTTTGTCGATAGATGGCGGTTCATATGAAGGGGAGAAGGGGATATGCGTTGGGAGTCTGGCCGAGTTACATCAACGACGGTGGATGATTCCGGAGTCTGTAGCCTCTGTTAATCCAGGAAACGGAAGACACAATAGGTATGGACAAGTGAAGGACACGAAACCAAAGGATAGAGACCTACGGTGGCTCGTCGCTTGGATGGGGGTGATCCATTGGGAATTGTGCGTGGTACCTTTTCTCGGGACCTTTTGCCAAAAGCATCTGGAGTTCCATTCGCTCTGGGGGTTTCGAGGAAGTTGTTGTCATGAGTGGAATTCGGTTGTGGAATGAAAGAGGAGAGGAGTTGACTCCAGCGATGTTCCCGTTCCGACTCCAGGAGGTGTGCATTGTCGGCCCAAAAGACATTCCTGGAGGAGGTGAGCGCTGATGTGAACAGATTGTCGTCGAAGGTGGGAGCCATTGGGGGTGTTGAGCTTTGTCACCAAATATTATCCTGGTGGTATCTGTCCGACCTGGCCTTTGGACTTCCTCTCGAAGTACTGATACGAGAATTCTGGGGCGTAAATGTGAATCTGCTTGAATTAGTATTAGATCTTGACTCAGGATATCGATATGCAGATACAATAACGGTTGTAACAGGTATATGGATTTTGAGAACAAACCTTTGGGACGCTGAAGCGTTGGTGAAGTTTGACTGTAAACCGTTAAACTGATATGCATCAAGGTGTTCCTGAGGGACATGTAAGAAGGGAGGGAATGAGAAAAAGAATTGGGGGGGGGAGGAGAGAGGAATGTGAGATATAAGATGGGGAGAATCTACTAACTCGATTGGGTGGGCAACTGACCACGAACAGTCTGCATCCAATACGAGATATGAACGATGGATGGAGAGTGAGATCCCAAAGAAATTCGTGGATCAGGTAAACTCGCAGGACCAATGGGGATGCCCATGTCAAGTGTGTTGTTATCTCGAGCGGACCGAATCACTGTAGTCAGGGTTTGAACTAGTTTCTCGTATCAGTCGTATCGAGACTTGATTTGCTTAGAGCTTTGGATCCCGAGCAAGAGTACGGAGAAATACAACCTTGTCCGAGTTTTTTGCGTCTGCAAAGTCGACTCGTAACGGCTGAACTAAACTAGCTAAGGGATATGAGGGGTTTGGAGGGGGGGGGGGGTAACCCTTGTTTGATCTTTCATTATTGAGTCTTTGTTGCCCAAGCCTGCTGGAAGCCTGGCGGTGAAAAAGCGCCTAGGATCCTGGAAGGTTGTGAGGACACCTCTTTTGCCCTAACCAGAGTCGGAATAATTCAGTATTCTCTTGCATGCCTGGCTGAGTGCTTGGGGCGTATCAAAATCTCTCATCATCCTGGTGGTCAAGCCGGATACTTTGAGAACTGCATTTGTGAAAGTGAGGCGACCAAACGGCATCAACTCATTCTGATCTTTCTGCAAAATCGGGCAACACATGAAATGCAAATGAGACTTGGCATTTTGACCGGTGGATTTGGAATATCTGGATGGAATAAAAGTAGAGTGCCTTTACTCTCTCCTTTTTGCTGCCGTCAAAGTCAAGTTCACTGCAATTATCAAGAAGCTTCGCCTTCTGGATAATCTCCCCGTGATCACGAGGATCTCTGAATTGCATCCCTCTTTTATATCATTCAGAAAGCTGAAAGCCTCGGATCCCGCTTTCTATCCGTCGTTTTTTCATTCCTGCCTCGTCACTCTCGTCCGTGTGCGGTCATCATTAAATTTAGCCCACTTATGTTGCGAATTAGCGAAGTCTGCTCCAGCCTAACATATGTGGACTCCTTTGTCATCACTCTTCTATCGATGGGCATATTTGTGGCAGCAAATCCGTCGCTGTAAGAGTTGGAGACAAAAATATGTGCCAGTCGCATAAAATGCACATTTCTCCTGAATGTCATTCTGGCTACGTTGTCAACTTTCGCGTGTCTTCTCACCTCATGGTGGCCCAAAGGCAGCTGGTCTCCGGGGAGAGACCCCCGAGAACCAGCTGGTGGATTGCAATGTCACCACGCGCGGGGATACGAGGAAACCTCTGGATCCGTGCCCTTGCATGAATGATTACACCTCGTTTGTCGTGGGCACTGGGGTCCATGGAGTATCATGCGAGACTTAATGTTACTGGATCAGAGTCTGCCACGTAGGCGGGCCATGCAGTGTTTCGGTGACAGGCCAATCTCGGAAGAATTGCCAGCCAGTCGCAGCTCTAGGGAACATTAATCAATCCATTGAACACAGTGTTCAGAATAGCATCTTGAGGGGCGACAAATCATTCACCCATATCTCTCTTATTTTTGAGTGAAGATGAAAAGAGTAATAAGTCAGCAGGAGGATGACAAAATGAGTTGAAGAGTTGTAAGATTGACAAAGGTTTGTTAGCACAAGGAAAGTTGCTGGTTATGTTAGAAAAGATCAGGAGTGGTTTTGTGTGCAACATTCTTAAACAAACAGTACCTAATTAATCCATGTGCCTGCTGTATAAATATATCCATATGTACTACACATCGGATGAAAACAAATAATCAACAATATCTATACATGGAGGCAAGCAGGGGATACCAAAATTTTGAGTCATTTTAGCATTTCTAGATGGATCTTTGAAGTTGCTGCTCAGTGACAGTGGTTGTTTTTTCATTAAATACTGCTGTAACTTCAAAACTTTTTCCGATGGGCTCTCTCAAATCTTCAATTTCATTCATCAACTACCCTTCTGCAGTTCTACATAATACGGCAAGGGTTTTCTACATACAAAACTCCTCAGCTGTCAAGCCCAAAATTGAAGACAATCGAGAGAGATTGCAACTTTGATCCGATCTCATTTACAGAGTAGAAACAACCCCACATCCTTCATTTCTTGCTCTATCCGGAATACTTTCCTGCTTCTCAGAATGATGATATCCATTGATTGATACTAACACCAATATACCAGCGTATTTGAACACAATAACGAAAACAGGCCAGGCCGTAGAAGCCAAGCAGGCATAACTAAATATGTTGTCGTTATTACGTTGGAGGACAGCAAGCAGGTTGTCATTCAATCCCACCCGTTAGATCTTGCGCGAGGCAGGTTCTTGGTCATATTGTTCCTGACATGGATCTATTTAAAGACGAAGAGTTAGTTGAGCATATCTGGACGTAGTGGATGAATCGCATCGCGGGCGAGTAATGTCTCAATGGCATTAGCCAGCGGAGCCACAAAGAGCCATTGTCACCATCAACAAATCACTCAGCGGAATTCTACCTCAGGGCTATGTTAAAAGCAATACGCAACAAAGTGACGTCCAGCCATTTCAGGAGGTGGCTCAAGAATTCTTGAGTGAGCTGGGCCAATTAAAGAGACTCTCACTCTTTATATCCCACTTCAACAGCAACGACTTAAGCATCTGTTCGACGAGAACTATCGGGTAACTAACTATCCTAACGCTCGCCAGCGAATTCTCCGACGGCAAGTTCAACATGCCAGACGAATTTGAAGAACTCGAGAGGGGTGTCTGGGAAACGATCTTTAAGGGAGTCTCCACAGCTCTTGGGGATCTCAAGGCGAACATAGACACGGTCCAGATGAGCGTTAACTACCCGTAGCGGGTTCGGCCTTGCAGAAATTCCTCTCCTATTGCAATCTTTTGCCCAGGGTTTCGGATCCACATCGTGCAAAGTAAGTGTAACGTAGTAGACACTCAGGGATGTTTACATGAATGTCAAAGCTGGCTCTCAATCTGGATATAATAAATGTTATAAGAGGGTATAAGCCTAAGGGCGTCTAATGCTTTATATACTCAGGGTGAGCTTTTTAGGGTGAAGTTGCGTGCAGATTTAGATCTCAAACGCTATCAAGATAACGTTACTGAGTCCAGCTCAAGCAGCGCGAATGCAATTAAAAGTTAATCTCTCCATACTTGTAATGGTCCCTTGTTTCGGTCGATTATCACTCTTCAAAACTAAATTCTACAGTGAAATAACTAAGCGATTAAATTCTATAGGTTGTTCTCTGGTAATGTCATCATAGAGTTACTTCTAATCTACTTTGAGTGTTGCATCAAGAAGATCATTTTGTAATACATCATATATCTCAAATTTTTAACCAACAAGTTATGATGAAAGTTTTAAATATTATATCACATATATTGCAGATAATAACTTACCAAGAAAAATAAAACATCATCATTTATGTTTTATAATGTAGGTTGTACAACTAAAATGAGTGTTTACAGAGTTCACCAGTCAAAGTTCATTAAGCCTCTCAACGTCACTCCTGACCCGCACTTCTCTGATATACACGACGGTCACATAGAGCAACTAACTGTGTCTGCTGTTCCTGCAATATTGATTTCATTTTTTATTGTGCAGTTTTACCAACACTTCCCCCACCACATATTTTACGTCCAACAGAATAAGCCTACATACACTAAGGTTACGTGTTCCCGCCCTGCCATGGCCGACTCTGACCCCAAATCCTACGACGATGACCCCACCACGCTCTACCTCTATACCTCCCTGACTGCGGGCTCCTCACACATAGTCACAGCAACGTCGCGAGTGGAAACGATCCTGAATGCCAACAAGATCCCATTTCGGGGTATCGACGTTGCAACAGATGAGCCAGCCCGCAACCTCTGGGGCAGACGTTCAAAAGGGAAGAAACTCCCTGCGTTGGTCAGGGATGGGATGGTAATCGCTGTGAGCAGATGCACCTACATACGCGCGTCAAACGTATCCATTTATGGGCGAGGGGATATTCTGGCTAACAATTACTTAGGATTTAGATCAGATTGAAGAGTGGAATGAATATGGGGAGATCAAGATGCAGCTTGGGAGCGTGCCCTCAAAATCAACAACTTCTCATCTTACAGCCCCAATGACAACAAACACAAGCATGGCAATTTCGCCACGCACTGAACCACAGGGCCCTATTTTAACGGAATCGTCCGCAAACAAGGACGATCAGATAAACCTTACGTTAAGGCAGGCTGGAGAAGAGACCGCCTCTAAAGAGATAGAGAATACGCGAGTGAATCTAAGCGCAACACCTTTGACCGGCAACAAAGCCGAGGAGACCACCGCCCAAAACGTCCCAAATGCACCAGATGAGAATACAGGAAATGCGGAATCGGAAACAAAAGGGGACTGGCAACCTATAGACTTGCCCAAAATTGCGCCGGAACGAATAAGAGAGATCCGCCAAAGCATATTGGCACTTAGGCCATCCCTCTCCGGCGGGCCCGCTGAGTTATCGGTTGACGTGAAGGTGGACGGTCCTGAGGCACAGTTAATGCCAAGGCATCATCGTGGGTCTGTGGTGTCTGCCACCTCGCCGAGGGGGCCAAACCAACTCGTCAAGGACCTCAATGCATTCGATGATGATTGTGCCATTTTGGACGAGGAAGATGTAGAAGAACCAGAGACAAAAACCGGAGGATGATAAGGGGGGAGCTGAAGGAAGGCGAAACTGGAGATGATATCAAGGAGCGCGTTGGACAGGAGGTGTCATCTGCGGGCAAGGATGAAAAGTGTGCGGACGAGAAACAAGGCGGAGAAGCCCCACCTGCAGACGCTGCAAAAAGCTGATTACAATAAAAGATGGACTTGTAGGTTGGTTATCTATGTTCAGTGGAATAGATACGAGATATATATCCCTGATAACCAATTATTTGGTCGAGCCTTCTCTGTATAGTTTAAATTGATATGCGATATTTGAAGAATGAAAACCCTGGGTCTATTCTCCATCCTCGTGGGAGAGATGTGCTGACAAATTCTAAAGGCCCTCTTCCATCCTGTCTTTATTTTACCTCAAGAAAAAATCAACCCAATGGTGCCCATATCTTTTTGGTCAGCTTCTTTCAATGCACTAGCTTTGCATTGCAGTCATATCTCTAATTGAGCTTTCTTCCCCCACCATGGCGCACGAACCTCAATCGTAACCACACAAGCGTCTTCATTTCTGAACACATCCATTTTTTATATCCTCCGCTTATCAACCGCGTCTCTCAGCATTGCAATCACTTTAGCCGGATCTTGCGCGCTAAACACAGCTGATCCAGCAACAATCACGTTAGCACCAGCTTCCGCTGCGAGATCCACCGTGCCCTCTCCAAGACCCCCGTCAACTTCGATGTTGAGATCGGGGTATCTTGTCCGGAGCGCATTCACTTTGGGCAATTCTGATGCCATGAACTTTTGCCCGCCAAATCCAGGGTACACAGTCATGACGAGGACTATCTGTGTTTGGTGTCAGTTTTGATATATCAGTAACGTATTTGTGGCAACCCAATCGGTTGTAGTTGACGTAAAATGGGCGAAACAGTATGCAACAGGAGATCTGTCCATAATCTTTTGTTCAAGGGCGTGATGTGCTGTAGGAATATAGAATTGTAGCTGATACTCACATCAGGCCGATCCATTGGGTCTTTTTGTTCCAGAATATCCCACAGGACATCAACGGAAGTGTCCGGCTTGATAGCAATGCCAGCCTGCATCTCTTGTTCATGGATGTACCGAATGAGTTCTGTGGGACTCGTTCGGCGCGTTGTCGACTTATCAGCGGGCACCTTTGCGGCGGTTGACGTCATGGCCGCTTCATAATGGAAACAGTACAGGTCGCATCCTGCATCTTTGAAATCTTTCACCCATTTCTGTGGCTATAGGATTGATTTGGCATGGGCAGCAAGGGGGGGGTGAGGCAGGAGCTTTATTGCTAGATTTTCACGCTGCACTCACTACCCCGTCCCCGCTGTGCAATCCCGCTGCTAGAGCGGTTGATCAAGCGGATGGGCGGGGTTGTGAGGCACCGCGCATCACTCCCCCTCTCTCGCAGAAAAATGCGTCAGCAACATATCCTCCTTTACCGGCTAATGGAGTTCATCATATATCGTGAAGCTGTTCCTTATGAAAGGAAAAGGAAAAGGAAATTAAACAATTGAATCGCCAGTCACGAGCAAATCTGATGCTGCCAGCAGACTCCATTGAAGCAGCACCACCGGAACATGCATATCATAAATAAACAAACAAAACAGAAATAACCCAAACTGGGGTGTTCGCAACTGGTTGGCCTCCTGCAATGTTGGCAGAGCAAACACGACCCAACTAGGAGTGCAACGAAATGAAACAAACCGCCATCATGAAGTGCATGAATGAAAGAAACTCACCTCTGAAATCATCATATGACAATCAAAGGTGCCCTTGCCAAGACGCCTTGAGGGACGTTCAACATGCAGGCGGATTTTGGATACAACGGGAGCGCCAAATGTGATATTGGGGACGAAATGGCCGTCCATGATATCCACATGGATCCAATCACTGTTTGACTTCATTAGATGGGAACATTCCGAACCGAGGGAGGCAAAGTCGGCGGAGAGAATGGATGGAGCAATGATGGTGGGCGGAGCCATGGTGACGAGAAGCGGTGATTGGAATTGGTTTTCTTTCTGGTATCGAATGGAATGCTGGCAGATGCATAGACGAGCTTTTTAAATTGACAGGTGATAACATGCAGTAGCAACAGTGGTTCTAGCAGCCACAGCGGCAGGAGAATCTCTCTTTTCCTCTCTCTTCTTCTCGTCGTTTTTCCGCTTGCGTGTCTTTCGTGATCAATCGAGCTACGAGGGCGAATAGGAATCGGGCATGGAAATATGTGATACCGGCAATGGATGTTAAGCCAGAGAGAGATGAGGTTGCAGCCAAGGGGACTAAATATGATAATGACAGAGCCACCCCACAGGTTAGCATGAATAGTAATTTAAAGCCATGCAACAGTGTAGTATAGCTATGAAGTAATTTCTGCCCCCCATATCATGTTCGATCAATGTTGCAAGGCAATCGTATATCGATCGATGCCGAGGCTGCTTCCAGCACTGATTAGTCATTCGCCTCCATAGTTAACCTACCAACTCACTAACTATAATTAACTGCGTTTAACTAGTTAAACTAACGTATTTCCCAAGTGAGCGCAAACACCAAAACCACCAGAGTTCAACTCATTAGATTTTAATTCAAATTATCTCAACACTACAACACTCAATTAAATTAAATTAAATTCCACGCAGTTGAGAACATCTTAATCTTGTATGTCTGAGAATATTACAATTGCTGCAGTGTTGTGGAGCTTATCAGCATGGAGCAGGTGCAGATAGTGAGGACTCATGAGATTGAATAACTGGCTGTTCAACAGGTGCTGCAGACTCTGCAGATGGTGCAGGTGAAGGTAGAAGATTTTGAACTTCTTCACTAGTTAAATCTCCTACTTCTTGTTGAATTTGGTGTCTAGATCTCTTGCATTTTTGCTTCTCTATCTCATTCATGTTGAATATATCCTGATATTGCTTCTTCATAAATAGTGACATTGACCATCCTCATATTCACAGATCTTGATAATTTGATCAAAACTTTTGCTCTACTGAAGCACTCACTACTAGTAACAATCTTAGTAGTGACAAAAACTTCCATAGCAAATCCAGTCTCATCAAAGTTGTATATATCTTCTGACAGAATCTCATGCTCAGCAAATTGTATTCCTCAAGATCTTAAATCAATCACATATAATCCACTGATCTTCATACTTGGTCTGTTCATGATTATAGCACCTGGAATAGCAGCTTTGAAGCTCTGGACAGTGTGCCACTAGATTTGACACCCAGTTCTTGCCAATGCAGAGAGAGGGGGTGGTGGAGGTGATTGAATCCTGTATAGTAAGAAGATAATTAGCTGTATCTCAACCAATGCTGACTGTGAGGGGAATTCTTGTTTAGCCTGGTCCAGCACTCATTCAACTATCTATCTTCTTAAGCAGAAGATAATTTGTGTGAATTTGCATGTAATTTCATCCTTGATTGCCAGCCATTTAGTCAATAGATTAAAGTAGAATAAGAGACATTAAATAAGCAAGCAGCTTCATGAATTGAAGCAATTTCTTGATTTTTAAAAGCTTTTATCATGAGCTCAAGTCTTCCCTCTCTTTCTAGAGAATCTGAAGCATTTTCATTGTGAATTGGTGGCATAATTGCACGTTGAAGTGGAAGAATAGTTAAATTAAAAAATATATTGAATTGGTGTTGCGCTCGCTTGGGAAATACATTAACTTATATCTGGTTAGTCAGCTACCTGCCCCAAAAGCAGCCCTAACTTCGCCTGTTTTCCCGCTTCAAACCTCCTGATGATTCAAGTTAAGGGCTGCTATGGTGGGGTGAAGACAAAATAGATGTTTTGTTTTTTTTTATTGAGTAACTAACGCTCCACTTCCACACAGGTACACCAGCTACATGTATGTATGCAGATGTGGAGTGCCTGTGCTATTTCCTGATTCCCTCCCCTCACCTGTGTCATCATGGTCAACTCCTGACTCCGTGTATGGTGCGCCGAAAGATAACACTCCCCAGCGCTTTTTGAGTGAAACTCCCCCTCCATCATCTTCCCCTCAAAGTGATAAGAAAGGAACTGGACGTAGATACCTTTGCTCGTCAGCATGTTCCTTGCATGACTCCCAACATGATCGACGCTAGCACTAGCTGCGCGCGCTGTTCTACTTTTGGAGTTTTTCAAGCTCATGTCCGTCGGGTCGCTGATGGCCGACCTCTTCTCCCGTTGAGTCGGCGGCTAACGGACTGCCCTCAGGGCCCTCCACGGACCAATCAGTCTGTAAATCCATGACCTGCACGGGGGCCTTTCACAGCAGCTTCCTCTCATTGGCCACTATAATAGGCGTCTCGCCCGTCAGGGTGTTGTGGGTACGCCCTTGATGCTCACTGATTGGCACTGTCTGGAGCAACCTCATCCCCCTCTTCATGTTGTATTTATGCAGGCAACTCCATTGTTTGCCATGCCTATCCAATCATGGACTTCTGCAACCCTCACTCTTCAGGCGCTGGCTACTAATCCTGACATCGATCTCAGTTCTCAGATCTCTCTGCTGATGTTGGGTAACATACTAATACCACCCAATGCCTCTGGAACTAAGTTGTTCTCTCTCTCTCTCTCTCTATTTTAATCTCTTTCCCTCGACTTTTGTCGTTCTATGCGTGCATATTGATTGTGCACCCTTTTACCTCTTCTCTTTTCTTCGTTGTCCATTTTGCCTGTTACTATTTTATTTCTTTTTTGCCTAGTCCATCCGTTGATTTATTATAGCCATTCATTCCTGTGTACCCGTTGATCGGGTCATTGTCCTTTTTATTTGTCCCTGTGCCCCAGGTGGATTGCCGGGGAAAGTAATATTGATCTTAATTCGCATAGTCGATGACATTTTCTCAACGGGCAACGGATCAGTCGTTCGTTCGGTAATTGACTGAACCTTTTATCTCTATATATCACGGAATTTGGATTCTGCCTGGTCGCTGATCTGGTATCTGCCATGGCGGACTATTTCGTTCAAAAGAAGCCACAAATTCGGCTGGGCCGGAGTGGACACCTTAATACAATAGTCGAAGATAAACAAGAGGCAAAGTTTGATGCAAAAAAACCTAGAAACTGTATACTTGCAACCGCTGGCCGGCCCGCGGTGGCGAAGCAGGCTCCACGGACGAATTCCCCACACAAAAGGCTTCCCCCACACCGCATTGTATCCCCTGGGTCTACAAATTCGTCTCGTTCTAGCAATCCATGGCCGAAACAAAAGCTCGACTTCGACGATCTCTACGATGCAACGGATGACGACGATGATGATGAAGGACACCTTAGTGACAGTTGCCCGTCCCTTTGCAGCCAAGGGAACAGTGAATCTGCCGAGTCGTCAAAGCTATCCACGATTTTGTCAGGCAGTCGAAACAATTATCCAGGAATCGTAACCCCGTCCTCGACAGCACAATGGGTGAAGCTAAACTCTTATCGCAAGAATTATAATGTTCCTCCCACCCCGCCATTAACAATACCTGTGTCTCCAGAACTTCTTTCTCGTTTGCCGAGATTTGTTCCTGAAGCTCATGCTCCTCCGTCCTTGGATGGTAGCGCAATTTCGGACCAACCTTCTACGCTGAGTGCACCACGAACTCCTGAGTTGGAAATGGTGTCCGATGTGGATTGGGACGCACAGTGTTTGCGTGTTCATTTGGAATGCGATACAAATGTGGGCGCCGAATCCCCTATCAGTGGGACGATGAGTCCGCAGGTCGAGATTGAAATGGACGACCCAGAAGATTGGAGTCACGTTCTGAGCCATTTCCCGCGCATTCCACGAAATGAAAGCGAAAACAGTTTACAACCGGTTGAAGACTCTCCCGGAATCGAGAGGCCTTCGTCCACTGGGAGCTCAAACAAAGGTGTAGAACTACCTCTAAACGCCCTCGCCACACTCCAATCCATCGAATTAGATGATGAGAGTGATCGCGACTCTGATATCTCCGGAGTCAACGAAATTGGTGAAATGCAAGAAGTCAAGATTTTCTCGATTCGGCCCCAAAGCATGGAAGCTACTATTCCCTCTTCAGCTGGTTCGATTCCATTTACACCCCTTACCATTCCATCTCCAGGTGGCTTTTTTTCATCACTTGGAGGCGACGCACGCCATACATGGTGTTTCACAACCGTCCCTCCGCCCTCATCTGCTACAGCAGAGAATTTCTACAATTGCCCTTGGAACATGCCCGCCACTTTACAAGGTTCTCTTGCTAAGACCCGTGAGATGTCCTACAAAAAGTCAACTTCGCACAGGTCCGGCAACCACGGGCTTCTGAATACTACCCGACTCACACCTAGCTCATCGGAAGCCGAGCGGAAATCCGGTAACAGTTCTATTGTGGACGAGTATGACGAACTTTACGATCAAGAGTTAAAATTCCAAGCCATCGCCAACCTCGATCGCACAAGTATTTGGCTCGCGGCCCAGACCACTTACATGTCCGCCTTGCGCGAGACTAACCCCGTCAACAAGGTCGAAGGTCCACCAACAACAATCGTGGCAGAAAGCCCACAAGATGTTTCTCCAAGCACGTCAAAGAAATCTGTTAAATTCCTCACTACTATTTTGGAAAACGGCGCCCCTCTGAAGTCTCCTCGTATTGTGGAGAATAACACTCTGTTCTATCAGGGATTCCAACGTCTGGTACGCCAGTCTAATTCGCGAGCTGCCTTCCTCCACAGCAATTTCCGCTTTGAATGTGCACAGACTATGAGGCTTAGCTTTATGGACAAGCATATCGATCACCTCGTCGGAAAATATGCATTGAATGACCCTGTCCGCCCCCCTTACCGTGGGCCATTCTCCCAAGCTCCTCGAAACTCCACTGTTCCCCAGATTCTCGCCGACCAGGCTAAATTCTTTAAGATAGAAAAGGAACATGATGCGGCACACCAATTACGCAGCTCAGTATGGGTTGTTGAAGCCCTCAAATTTTTGAAGGGTGGATCCCTTTTCTCTGCCCCAGCTGCAAAGCGGCTTGCTCGAGCAAAAGCTCCGTTAGGAACTGCTGAGAGCGCTGGATCCCGACGAGTCAGAGTACTTGACCTTGCCGACCATCCTTGTTGTGGTTGGGCGTGGCACGTTTCTAATGAACACCGCAACGTTAAGGTCTACACAGTGATCACGAAGCAACAGGTTGTCAATCCGGGGATGAAGGGGCCTTCGAACCATCGACAGGTGTCAGTTCCACAGGTTTGGCGTCTTCCATTCCGAAACAATCAGTTTGATGTCATATCGTCTCGTACATTCCATGCCTTGTTAAAGACGGACCGCCCGTACGGCGAGGATCAGGACGAGTTCGACTTGTGTTTGAAGGAATGTTATCGCTGCCTGAAACCTGGTGGTGTTCTTGAGTTTTTCGTCATGGACTCGGAAATCACTCGTGCCGGGCCATACGGCGCCGCAGTTTCCGTTGAATTTGGATTCAATCTTAAGACACGCGGGTACGACCCGGCCCCTACTAGGTCTTTTTTGTCTCGGTTGCAAAAGTCCGGTTTCACCTCAACCAAGAGAACGTGGATGTTCCTACCACTAGGTGGTGGCCCTTCTGCTCCACAAACACCTCAGGCACTGCCGAGCGAGGTTGGCGAGGTTGCCGAAGTTATAGGGACCACTGGCAACATTGCGAATACTACTGCCTTACTTGGTGGTTGGATGTGGGAGCAATGGATGCTGAAGCTCCAGATGGAGATGGGTCGTGAAAGGGGAAGGCTGCTGGAGGAGGTTGCTAGTGTTTATGCAGAAGGACAGAAGTCTGGGGCGGGATGGAGATGTTTAACTGGATATGCCATGAAGCCGAAGAAGCGCCGTGGCGCTCTCTAGCCACCACCCCCTTTTTCTATGTCGCTTTTTTTCTTTGTTTCAATCCTTACCTGTTTTCCCCCGTCTGTTGAATTGAAAATGCACTGTATAATTCCCTCACCCTCGCCCCAACTAGTTTACTTGCCCCTTGGCCTCTTCGTTGCATATACCATTTATTCCTACAAGATTTCCGTCACTCAAATTCCCCCCGTATATCCGATTGGCTCGGGTCCTGCTGCTTGACTTTTACAAATTTTCAGTGGGACCTACAACAACAATGGTCAATGTGAATTCTCTGTGAAGACGTGCGAGAAACATGTGTTGGGTTTGTGAATAGTTTATATATGAAAGAATCTGTTGGTAATTGATCCATCAATATTTAGAAAATTGAGGAGGGCGACAATTCGCCTTCTTAACCAAAATTTGAAAGAGAGTTGGCGTAAGAAATTTAATGAAAAATAAGTAAATCAGAAGTAATTTTGAAGATAAATAAATTTCAGAATTGATAACGTGCCATATTCGGTTGTTAATTATCACGTGACAACTTCATGTGATGCAAACTGACCTCTTTTCAAGCCCATCCTTACCCTTGTGTTAAAGGAAGTAGAAACAAGCAACTTCAACTTACTCCCTCGAACACCAATTTTCCTAGCGTGGATATATACGTTAATCTCCTATCTTTGCCATAGAAAAGGGAAATGTTATAGCCGATCTGTTTTCCCTTCTTCCTGGCTTATTGTGGAGCCATTGTTGCCTCATTTCTAACAACCAACTGCAGCAATGCTCTTCTTCAGGTTAGATAGATCCCCTGAAACCCCTTCCACCCGGCTCGCAACTCGCCTAGACTGACTGTATAATTGCGGGCTTAGTTTTTTCAAGACGCTCACGAATCACACGGTCACCATTGAGCTTAAGAACGATATCCGTATCCGTGGCACTCTCAAAAGTGTCGACCAATACCTTAATATAAAGCTGGATGATATTGAGGTTCTAGACCTAGACCAATATCCGCATCTCTCGAGCGTGAAGAATATATTTGTCAGAGGCAGTGTTGTCCGCTATGTTGTTTTGCCGCAGGCAGAGGTAGATCGGGGTTTACTGGAAGATGCTACAAGGAGAGGTTTGTAATTTTTTTTTTTTTTTTTTTCAATATCAAGCAGCGCGGCGTCGTTTCGGGGCCTCGTGTTTAATCCACAGGGATTCAAGGGATCTCTGCATACTCGTATCATCTACGAGTGCATCGATCCAACCGGTCTCCCTCTCGTCTTGTGAGAGAGCCTTATAGCTAACTTTCATTCTCCTTTTTAGAAGCAGCAAACCAAGCAAACAAGGCTCGATAAATCTATCAAATTCCTGACATGCATACCGTGCCCCTCATGAATCGTCTCGAGATGACGTTACGTCTAAGATTACGTTGATTAACAATATCACTTTTCCCTCACGAAAGCCTGGTTTCCTGCGTCGATGGACTTTCCCTGAACTTAATCCTACTATGAAAATTCCACCGAAGAGTCATACAGGCTTTCAAAATCGGGATTTTTGGATTTTCGCGCCTGCGTGCAGTGGAGGAAAAGCAAATTATGATTCTTTTTGCTATTTGGTTGACTGTACTTGTACCCGTACTTCATTGATAGGGGTTGGCAAAATCTCAGAGATACTCCATATTTATGGGCACCGCTGGAGGTAGCGATGGATTAAATTGCACATTTCATGGCCATTACCTGAGTTGAATTGCTTTCCACAAATACCTTCGATCGTCTAGGCATTTCTGTACATGTCTCTCGAGGATTGACTTGCTCTGTAGAACCACTAGATGTCCAATTGTAAACGGGTGTACATATCCCTGCACCACGAACCGAAATGCCCTTTGGGCTGGTCCCAACGCGTTGTACGTTTTATCCGCAGTGCTCCTTGCAGATGAGATACAAATTTCGCATATGAACCTTTTGTTTGGTTTGGAAGTTGGCGAAGAGTCACGTGTGCTCGTGTCGTCATGGCGTCACGTGGAATGTCAAACACGACCTTCGTCCATGATTTTCCGGTGTCAAGCATTCTATGATAATTCCAACGTCAATTCTTCAATGTATGCTCGACTGATGGATTATGATATGGACGGCATTTCTCACGTCACCTAGTCCTTATTTTAACTGGCCATGCTCATACGAGCCCGGTCACAAAAATGAAGTGGTTCGTTCTCTAATACCTTCAAATTCATCATCGCTATACCCCCAATATCACGCCTGTTGTTACCTCCAGTCCCAGAGATGGCTTCCTCTTCTTCCTACTTCAGCGGTAATAAAAGGGGTAACCACAAATCGCCTAGGCGTAAACAACCAGTCTCCAGACGAAGTGGCGGAAAACAGAATACCAGCAAACTGAATTTCTTCAAAAAATCGGACGGCCCCCGGAAATCGTCACAGAATCGGATAACTGATTACACAATCAAAGTACAAAATAACTGGGAGAGGGATCCCAATACCAGAGGGACAGATGGTTCTGATAGTCTCTTTTTTGAGGAGGAGGAAGGGAAAGGGAATGATAGTAACCACAACGAAAAAGAACCTCCAAGCCTGACCAGGGCGAGGTCGGCGACGCCCTTTGATCTGTGGGGGAATCCTGAAGTTGAGGAAGCTTCTGGACATGCCAGTGATAAGTCAATGTATAACGAAAATGGCAACAGTGGCCAAAAAAGACGAAAAGTCGATAACTCTGGCTCTGAAGGAACAACTGCTCTAGTCTCGGAGGTCTCGGAGACATGTTCAGGGGACGTACCTGAAACGATTCCAACGACATCGAAAGGTTCATACTCAACGGCTAGATTGTCGAGTATGAAGCGTATTGGACCCTTCTTAGATGAATCTGATAGCGAAGAAGGATCTCATTGTTCAAGCAACAAGGATTCTTCCCTCAGATCTAGGACTCATACACCGGTGCAGGAACTCGGATACGAGAGAGATTTACTAACAGATTCATCGAATGAGTTCCCTACCAGACCTATGAGGAATAGCCTTACCATGACAGCTGTCGATGATCCTTTCATTAGTGAAGATATTGATTCTTACGAACAGCGAAAGGGAAGGGATTACGATGACAGAACTTCGAGAAAATGTAATGAACCTCAGGAGCTATTTGATAAGGCGTGCTCCATAGAGCCAACCGGTATTAGCAAGGATGACGCGCTTCCCGGAATTGATTTTGCCGTTTGTCCGATTTGCGGCGAGAGTCTCGCTGGTATTAGTGACAACGTAGGTGATTTACAAGTTTGCAAATTTTCTGAGCTGATTAATTACGTAGGAAGCATCTTTGCATGTGAACAATTGTTTGGATGGGAACCCCACACCCACACCTACCGATGAACCAGTTGTAGTCGTTGAATCAAAACGAGGTACCTCTGTTGCGACGTTGAAGAAAGCCGCGATTCCTCGTCCGGGACAACGAAATCCGTTTACTATGGAATTTATAGAGAAGGAAACCTCAGCGTTCTCGAAAATAATGTCTGGCAATGCTGAAGATTCCGCATGGGCCGCGGCCGCCGCCAAGGAGGACGCCTCTAGAGGAAAACAGGCGTATGAACGCACATGTCCATTTTACAAAATCCTTCCCGGTCTTTCGGTTTGCGTGGATGCCTTTAGATACGGCGCTGTTGAGGGATGCAGTGCTTATTTTCTCAGTCATTTCCACAGTGATCATTATATGGGGCTTACGTCTTCTTGGTGTCACGGGCGAATTTATTGTAGTAAAATCACGGGAAATCTAGTTCGCCAACAACTCAAGGTTGACCCTGAATGGATTACAGACATCGAATGGGACGAAGTCTTTGAAATTCCCGAGACAGGTGGTGTCCAGGTCACCATGCTTCCTGCTAATCACTGCCCTGGAAGCTCGTTATTTTTGTTTGAAAAGGAAGTTGGCAAGGGCCCTAAACCAAAAATTCATCGCATACTTCATTGCGGTGACTTCAGGGCAAGCCCCGCGCATGTACGACATCCTCTGCTCCGGCCTGATGTTGTCGATTCCTTGACTGGAAAAACTAAGCAACAAACGATCGATGTTTGCTACCTCGATACGACATATCTTAACCCCAAATATGCATTTCCAAATCAGGAGGATGTTATTACTGCTTGTGCAAATGTATGTGCAAACCTGGATAGCAACGAGAATAAAGATGTTGGACAGGCGACACATGGTCCAAAGATCACTGCCATGAAAACTATGGTGGATTTTCTCTCCAAAAACCCAGAATCACAAACCCAACCTGGCCACCAACGGTCCAAATCCGCCGACCGCTTACTTGTCGTCGTTGGAACCTATAGTATTGGCAAAGAGCGCCTCTGCATTGCTATTGCGCGTGCTTTGAATTGCAAAATATATGCACCAGCGGCAAAACAACGGATATGTGCTTGTTTAGAGGATGAGGAACTCTCTGGTCTACTTACGTCCAACCCTATTGAAGCCCAAATTCACATGCAGGCTTTAATGGAAGTCCGGGCGGAAACGCTTCGAGACTATCTTCTTTCGTTTAGACCACATTTTTCACGAGTTGTTGGATTCCAGCCAACTGGATGGAACTATCGGCCGCCGGCAGGAAGAACTACAGATAGTCCCCCAGTCTCCTCAGTGTTATACTCTGATTCTTGGCAATCTCGGTTTAATGCAAGGGACCTAATCCCGCAACGCGGAAGCAATCCGGAGAGCACCTGCTACATGGTGCCTTACAGCGAGCATAGTTCTTTTCGGGAGTTGACCATGTTTTGCTGTGCTCTAAGGATTGGAAGAGTGATCCCTACTGTCAATGTCGGAAGTAAAAAGAGTCGGGATAGAATGAAGCGATGGGTAGAGAAGTGGGAAGCAGAGAAACGGAAAAACGGATTGTTTAAGGTGGATGATGAAGCAACTCGATGGTAGGGTCTGATCGGAGGTTGTTTCAGTTTGGAGTGCTGAATTTTGACTGGGCTTTGGATTCTTGGTAAATATTATTTGGCATTGGATAATGAAGCCTTCCTTTGGTTATTTTATTTCTATTTTCTTAGTAGCATACTAAATCTACGGCATTGCTGCATCCCTCAACCCTTCTTACAGTGCTCCAGATTCCCATTTACAGGTCTCCCGCCGCTTCAAGCATCTCCCGTCTTTTGCACCCGATGCCAGCTCTAAGTCACGTGTCGGCCCCATTCGGTTTGACGGCCACATCGACCACATTACCCCATGCCTAGTCATCCTCCCATGGATATCGGCATGAGCAAATAATGCGGGGAAATATAAGTCGGGGTCGTCATCGGCAGATAAGAAATGCATGTCGAGGAAACTTCTCTACTCAAAGCTGCTGGTTCCCGAGAAGTCCCTTTTGCCGACTCTCTCCTTCTTTGAAGGCAGTGCCGACCACAACCGACAAGTTTTCATAGAGGTGCACTCTACGACAAGCAGAAGGGGTGGTCTTCTGCAACCAACCTATGACATTGTTGTCTTTTTAAAAAGAGCTTCGTAGTCTCTTATTATCCCTTCGCTAACTTGCCAATTGTTACTGGAATGCTCTTCACTCAGAACTTATTTGGGGACAAGACACATATCATGACCCTCATTGCCATTAATTGCTGATTATTGATCCTATTTGTAAAACGATACCCCATTCTTTTTGTCATTTAGGCTTCCCAACCTTTAGGTGCTCTCGGGGTAAAAATGATTGTCTCACTACTTTTGACTCCCTACTCCCTCCTTTTGTTCCATACTTTATTATCTCTATTCATATATGCAGCGATGGTATCTTCATGATATACCAGCTCCCTTTACGGCTTCACTCTCTAATTTATGGCTTATGTACCAGTGCCGACGAGGTCGGCGGTACCAAGCTGTGGACAGTGCGCATAAAAAATATGGACCCTTGTGAGGATACAGCCTCACCATGTTTCTGTAGCAGATCCGGATGCTATACCGATTATTTATGGGCATGGAAATGGGTTCTTAAAATCGTGAGTGGTGTCATAGTATTACCTCTTTTGTAAACATCTATATAAATGATACGCTGTGCCCATGCATAGCATCCTATTTAGGTTTCAGTGGTTAACCTATGCGGTACTAGGGAGTATTATGATGCGTTTGTGTCCATTGGCCGGGGCCTTTTTAATACCCGAGACCGTGCAGAGCACACACGGAAACGCAAGACAGTGTCTCATACATTTAGTGCTCGGTCAATTGGACAATTTGAACAGTACATCCATGCAAACCTAGAGCAGTTTGTACGGCAGTGGGATAGGCTCTCTAACTTGCAGCGCAACCCCAAAACTGGATATGCGTCAATTGATGCGCTACACTGGTTTAACTATCTTGCTTTAGATATCATTGGCGACTTGGCATTCGGCGCCCCTTTTGGCATGTTAGAAAAGGGTCGAGACGTTGCGGAGGTTCGAAAGTCTTCTGATTGCCCTCCTACGTATGCTTCAGCAATTCAGGTTCTTAACAGACGTGGATAAGTTTCTGCGATATTGGGCATCTTTCCAGATCTTAAGCCTTGGGCAAAGTTTCTTCCGGATCGATTTTTCCGAGATGGTCTAGAGGCAGTGGAAGAACTTGCGGGAATTGCTGTTGCACTTGTGTCTGAGCGTCTTCGACCCGAAGTCATGGAAAATAATACGCGCGTAGATCTCCTTGCTCGCCTAATGGAAGGGCGAGATGAGAATGGTGCCAAGCTTGGCCGAGAAGAGCTCACTGCAGAGGCACTCACCCAACTAATCGCTGGATCCGATACTACCTCTAACACAGCTTGTGCAATGCTATATTGGGTTCTGACAACCCGGGGCGTAAAAGAGAAACTCCAACAAACTCTGGATGAGGTAATTCCAGCAGTTGTGGAGGTCCCGTCATATGCCATGGTCAAAGATATCAAATAGTAAGTATTTACATGATGTTTGACTAGTTATCGCGGAGTTACTGGTTCCCCCCCCTCCCCCTCTTTTTTTGATCTCCTTCATCATGGCTAATGGATATCATTAGTCTGTAATGGGTGATCTCCGAAACGATGCGCATCCACAGTACCTTATCTCTTGGCCTTTCTTGATTGATCCCGGAAGGCGCACCACCAGTGAAAATTCACAACCACGTTTTCTATCCAGGAACTGTCCTTTCCGTCCCGGCCTACACGATACATCACTCAACCACCATATGGGGACCCGATGTAGATCAATTTGTTCCGACACGGTGGGATCCCTCTCGCTTGACCAGCCGACAAAAAGCTGCATTTATTCCCTTCAGCACAGGACCACGTGCCTGCGTTGGTCGAAACGTAGAAGAGATGGAACTGCAATGTATGGCCGCGACGGTTTTCAAGAACTTCGACTTTGAGGTTCGACAAGATGGCCCGTTGGAGACAAGGGAAGGATTTTTGAGGAAGCCTTTTGAGCTGCATGTCGGTCTGAAAAGGCGACGGCCTTAAGGCTTATGTGTATTTGCAGGAATCTTGATCTCGAATTCCCAGGTGTTTTTATGGTCTGATGCTTGGAAACTTCGTGCTTTGAAGGTTGTTTGTTCTATGTAAATATTTGTTGTGGAGCTTAATCTCTACCTAGGTAAGTTTTAAAAATAGTTATGAAACCCCTCCCCCCTCCTCCTCTTCCTCCCCGATTATTGTCGGCGTCACAACCATGTCGAATGCCTCGCCGCCTTGTCTCGGGTTTACCTATCATTGACACGGAGGATTTCCTCTCAGCACCTATTAATATAATCCTCTCCCATCTTCCAAGGCGGCTGGAGTCCATTGCCGACGTTAACTTTTGGTTCCCTCCATTTCCCCCCTAGTTAGTCTTTGGCGTAGGCCTCCTGGGCAGGTACCAATACCACTGCTAAGTTATTATTATCTCACAGGCTGCTTTGCAGACTTACACAGCCATCTAAAAATATTTTCTTGTGAAGATGTGAAGATGAATCATCTAGAGAGATCAAGGTTTTGCGAGTACATTATATAAATGAGCAACAGGGACTTCCTTCAGACCATCTTACTTCTCGTTCCACGTCTCATAAACCTCAGATACAAAGTTAACAAGCCTCCGTACGCTGGGAATATTGCTTCCAGCATATCTCGTTAATTTTTAGAAACCTCTTTCCTTTCTCCTTTTTCAGTGTATTATTCACACCTCACACCAAGGCGAGATGTTGTTCCCGTATGCTAAATCATTGACGCTGGCGCTGGCGTTTATCAGTGCTACTTCCGCCATTCCAGTTGAAAATCAAGAGCCCGAAAATCAACGGCTTGAAACACGAGCCAAAAAGAAGCTGTCGGGAAAAATGATCATTGGATATATGACTGTTTCTAAAGTGCGTTTGTCCCCCTCACAATCTATACATCACATACGAATGTAGGTCATGGTACTAAAAGTCATGTGTGTTTAGAGCATAGCTAGAGATTACAATAAGCATGGAACCATTACTTGGGATGAAAAGCGCGACCGCAAGTCCGATGATCGGCAGCAGACAGGGCCAGGTATATATACCACACCCGTAAGAGGACAACAGGAAGGTGGTAAAAACTCTTGGTTAGTTTCCCTTTCTTACTCCTTCAAGGTCTCATATAGATCCACATATATATATATATATGTTCCCCAAAACTTCGTACATATCTAACATGGCATACATATTTCCTTTCCACAGGTATTGTGTGATCAAAGCCGATCGAGCCGCCATGGAACGTGTTTCAAAGATCTGGGTGCCTAGAGAAAATAAGAAGGAACACTTGCAATCCCTAATTGGTTACAATCCAACCCTGTGGTGGCGAAGTGAGGACACCCTCCATAGTTATATTACATGGATGGAAGATTCATGGGATTCTGGGAAGACACTGCGCATGTCCATCGTTTATAAGCACCCTGAACAGGTCCAGATGTCCATCCCCGAAAACCTGGTCAATGCGAAAAATGGCCACATGGGCTTCACTGCGTTGTGCGTTACTGACCAAGAGAACCTGCCGAATGAGAAGGTTAATTATGATGATTGGCATGAAAATATTCAGGGGAGTCGGACATAAAAGCCTTTTGCTTATCAAGGAAGTGGACCTGGGCAGTTATGTATTTTTATCGTCGCGCAGTTTTCATGTTTGTCCTGCTGCTTATTTTTCTTTTTCTTTTTCTTTTCTTTTTTTCCAGCAACATTTCCACTGTCGGTTTAGAAGTTATGTTGGTTACATATCAAGTCATTTTTCTATTTGTATTTGTGATTTCACTTTCCAAATCACAAGCCAAGATTGGAAAATATATTAAGTACCGTCTCAGAGTGCCTATCTCTGCGGGTATCAAGAAATTGGTATTCATTTCTGAGGATCAAGGCTCATGTAATTCTAGCCACTGGAATCCATAGTACGTATATATGTACATATGGATGTTGCATGTCATCGCCGGAGAGGAGGGAGGCGCAGTTGTCATCGCTTAGCATTATTAACTCGAAACATTCTTCAATGAATATTGAAGAGATTTGATCCTTTCCGGGTCAAACTTGAGGTTGAGCGAGACGGATGCCAAAAGGGTAGACTTCTTATGGGCTAACCCAATATATAAGCTGTTCTCGTCTTAGACTAACCATGGTATTTAGCACAGCCAAACTCTCTTGGGATAGCGGCTATCGGATTAATCTCCGCACGGCGGTCTCCATCAAAAGCTTGGTGTAGATATGATGAAGCCACACGATAGGGCGAGGGATCGGTTCTTTATCAGATTTTCCCAATCCTTGATAAAAGAGAGATTTCAGCCCGAACTCAGCGACCGCTTCCTCTTGGTTGATATTGGCTGATATCTCGAAGAGACCATCGGTCGTCCTTACGTCACGTTTTAAGGGGGAGTCGCCACACCGTAAGATAATCCTCGAGGGTGCATGTTCGACCACATTGAAGTGGTCTGTAATCTCAGTGCCTACGGGGTACGTGGATTCGCGGAGTTGAGATTTCGACCACAGTTGGTGGGAGGTCTCTGGCCCCTTATGCGTGCGCGTAAGGTAGAAGCGTTGGATTGCATAACCTAGATGATACAGTAAGAAATTAGCAAATGCGGGACCAAATCTATTACTTCATGATAATAGAATAAGACATCGAATTCGGAGACAAGTGAAGGGAAGAAGTACCGAGGCCACTCCACACACTGGCACAGAACGCTTCAACTAGCTTTCCGTCCTGGGCCAAAAGTTGGGGATTAAGTTTGGATAAGGGCACCCTCCTCAAGCACATGTCATGATAGGCGGGGTTCCTATGGGGATTATATTTGCTAAAATATGGCGAGGTGAAGAGATAATCTGACGTGGAACAGGGGACAACGTTGGAGCCCCTGGTCAGATAGAGGTAGCATCCCGTAGTAACTGCGCCTCCGAAGGCAGAAGCTTTGGAAAGGGCCTTGATGAAACCCATAACTACCGGGACAGAAACACTGTCAACATTCAATCGATATTTGACATGAGAGAAGGGATCATGGATTGAATATCGAAGGCTGATCGCCAGCTCTACTGAAGAACACCGTAAATACTGCGGAGAGGGGGAGAGGCGAAGGTTGAATCAAGGGGCTTCCAAAAGTAACCCAAGTCAAACTAGGTATTTGATCACGTGGAGATAATGAAAGATTGATTAGGGCAAGGTCCATTTATCGTGGGATGACGTAGCTACAACCAACATCTCAAGTTTGCAACATCAGACATTTGTTTGCAATGGAAGATGAACTTCAGCATTTTACCATATCCCGCAATTGAACGCTGTTTTCCATTCAACCATCAATGTTAATCAAAAAGCTACTTGCACATCTCAGCCCCAACGCTAACTAATGGTGTGAACGTCATCTGAACATCGGGCTGAACTTTGCTTGTCTCCCACGCCATGCAATAAGGTGCTGCATAAACATCCGTGGATATGTGGCTTCGAACTTGAATTCTAGCCAGTCCTCCCCACGGAGGTTGGTCCAATACTAGAGCTTTTTCTTTCGATGTCAATCCTTGTAACCCCCCATTATTGGTTTGTGCGAACTGTCTTTCCCGCTGAAAACTGCATGGCTTTCATGCATTGTCTAACTGAAAATAACAATGGGAGCACGCTAATTATTGTTTATGCCTGCTCATTTGGAGCGGATTAGGTCGCTCACACTTACGTACGTATATTCCACCCGATATGTTCAGCTTTGCAGGAAACGACGAAGTCAAAAGCCTCTGAAGTCTCTCTTGATCAGAATATACGAGATAAGTTATGCCTCAAGCTTGCTGTGCATATAAGTCGCCATTGTCTCTCCTTAATGCTGAGCAGAAGTTATTCGTTGTGAATCCCATTTTCTTCTATCTTAACCACTATACCACGATAAGATGTCGACGCCAAGATCCAAAATAACAGCTGATTTGGTTTCGACCCTGGGGTCACGGCTGCAGAACACAAAGGTCGTTACCGAGACATCGCCTGACTATGGGGAATGTATTGCCCGTTGGTCTGATACTGCGGTAAAGCGAGCAGTATGGCCTACCACAACCCATTGGCTAATCTCTCATTTGTCTTTCCCATGAAAGCTGACCCCGGTTTAATATAACAGGGCGTCGTACTTTTTCCATCTACTGCGCAAGATATATCTATCGTCGTCAAGTTTGTCCAGGAGCATAATATTGATCTTGCAGTCAAATGCGGGGGCCACTCGGTATCTGGAACTAGTTCGAGCGATGGCGGGATAGTTATAGACTTGGGCCGTATGCGAGGAGTTACTGTTGATGCTGCTACGAAAGTTATTACTGCCCAAGGCGGCGCCCTCTGGGCGGATGTTGACAACGCGGCAGCGGAATACGGTCTCGCGACTGTTGGCGGCACTGTGAATCATACCGGCATTGGAGGGCTTACCCTTGGTGGTGGCTATGGCTGGCTCAGTGGCAGATACGGAATGGTGGTCGACAATCTTCTGTCAGCTAATTTAGTACTTGCCGATGGCTCAGTTGTAACGGCCTCGTCTACCGAAAACCCTGATCTCTTTTGGGCCGTCCGTGGTGCCGGACATGGCTTCGGAATAGCTGTGGAATTTCAATATCGTTGCTATGAACAGAAAGGCGAAGTATTTTCAGGCCTGCTTACCTTTACTCCTGACAAGCTAGAGCTGGTACTTGACTTCCTGAATTCTCTTTCTGAGGAACTCGATGCGAACACTGCTGCAGTTTTCATGCTTGGGCAGCCTCCCGGAGCCCTGGTTCCAATAGTCGCTGTCGCTCCAATCTACATTGGACCTGAGGAAGAGGCAAGAAATAAATTTAAACCTCTATTTGCCCTTGGACCGGAGCTGGACAAGACCTACATGATGCCTTACGTGAAGTTAAATGCCCTTTTCGCTGACATGACGGCTTATGGGGGCAGAAAAACTTTCAAAGGCACATTTTTCCTCAAGCCAGTGAGACCAGCATTTGTACGCTCGATTCTCGACAATTTCACGACAAAACTGCAGTCTGACTCTGATTTGTTGGGATCGGCAATTGTTCTGGAGTTTATGGACATGCGCAAGGTGTGCGAGGTACCTCTTTCATCAACCGCCGTCGCCAATCGCAGTATGAACACTCTTAACGGGATAGTTGGCTTGCGGTGGAAGGAGAGCTCAAACGATGCCCAGCATCGTGAATATGCACGTCAGCTCCAAGCTCTGTTCAAGGAAGAACTCGATTCACAACTGAAGGAGAGAAACATAACTCCAGACGGTGTCCCGCAGTACCTGAATTACGCTGAACGTAAGCGTCTCTATTTTTTTATTTCCTGTGTTTCGTTTCGTAATGAAAGGGTTGGTTGCTGACTGTAGTTACCATGTGAATATCCAGCTGGTGACATTGCTGTTCCTGAGATATTCGGAGACAATACCACGAGGCTACAAAAACTCAAGGCACAATATGACCCTGGCTGCCTCTTTAGCAAGATGCTTTCAATTACCCCTGTTACATGATGCAATATGTGAAATGTTTTGTTTGCTTGTGCTGGATTCCCTGGAGCGGGTTTGAGTTGAATACCTCCAAGGAAACGGTCCCGGTAGTTCAATTTCCAAAACGGGCCTGAAGGACAGGAGAATTCTTGTTTTCTTTTCCTCTGGGCACCTCCAAGTCATCTGAGGTCAATATAAAATATCGAGTGGGCTGAATGTTCATATCATTTGCAAATGAGTATATGTAGTGACTCTCTTTCCGAAATGAGACAGGTAATCGAACTTTTTAACGAATCAGAGACATTTAGTTCTCTTTCACATCTCCCAGGCTGAGCTCTAGCAGTGTACATGTACGTAAAGTACAAAATATAAATTTTGGGAACAAATCCGCCCGTCCACCAGTCCACCAGTCCATTATGGCGACTTCTTTGGAACCCGCTTCCTTTCTTCCTGCTTGGCCTTTTCTGTCTTTTTAATCTTCCGTTGCTTATGTACGCGCTGATTCGCCTTTTGCTTTGCCTCAGCTACAGCCTGTTCCTGAGCACGTTTATCACGATCCTTCTCCTTTATGTCCGCAACACGTGCCTCTTCCAGTCGCATTTCGATACGGTCCCGTGCCTCTTTCTCCTCTTTCAGCTGTTTAACGCGCAGGCTAAGCTCCGCCTCCGACCGGCTTGGCAAACCAGCGGCTTTGAGGCGATTTTGTTCGAAGAGACGTTGTCTAGCTAGTCGCTGCCGCGTTTGGTGGCTATTGGGGAGCCCGTAAAATGTCACCGATACAACGCGTTTGTTTTGGCCAACAGTAATTGTCCGCTTGTTGGTGTTATCTCTGAGACTGGGAGGGAGGCGATGTGGTAGTGGAGCTCCCAAGGGCCGAATCATATTGTTAATGTTAGTGGAGATGGAATTGACCAAGTCCCTGAAAGAGCGACAGAAATTGTGAAATTCTGTATGTTCTTCAATGTCGAGTGGCATATCCACTGGAATTTTGACATAGATGAGCTGAGGATCTCTGAGACATGGCTGTGACTCAAGATAGAACCCTTGAACGCGAACGAGTGTTAAGCGCTTCAGATGTGGGAGCGCTGTTCGAAGCTTTAAATACTGTTTCTGGAACTGTTGAACTATATCGATTTCAAGCTCTAAAGTTCGGAGGTTCTTGCACGTCAAAAGAATGTTCCACATGCTCTGTTCGGCGTCCGTTTTATTACTCTGAGAAAAAGCGCTACCGTGATGAGCAATGTGACAGGTGGAAACGATACCTATATGGTGGAGAAAGCCACCGTATTGCTCGCGTAGGGCGTTGGAGACATTTTGGGCAAACAAGTTGGTCGATTCAAAGTAATGCATATTATTGCTCCAGAAAATTGGGGCTGCCTCGGAGTGAATTTGACGACAGGTGAGCAGGATACCAAGAAATTGGCGGCGGCGGCAGATACACTTGTGGTCGTCGACAACTTTAAAGGGAGGACGCTCGATATCTCGAGAGCTGCGGTCTGCGTGAGCACAAAAGGCACTGTGGCGTCTGGATAGTCTATCGGGTCCGATTAAAAGGTAGTTGTATATGTGGTTTCGTAGCTCTGGAGGGATACGCAGAAAAGGAGTTGTGATTGTCCTGGAGATGCGGAGGTTGGTTAAGTCGAGAACAACCGCCATCTGGCAAAGTGAGCTGGTGGTTGCTCGAGGTTCGGTCTGAGATTGGATTTTTGTGGACAAAAGACAGTACAGTTTAAAAAATGCGATTTGGCAGAAGTTATTTGAAGATGAGGATTTGTGAAATGGTTCAACGTAGTATAGAAGATAGTTATTCCAGGGCAGGCAGGATGAGTCAAGTAATACTCAGTGCAGACCAGACAGACAGCTAGAAAACGCTTCATCAATCAAAGATCATTCTTCGATAAAACTGCCAGCAGTTCCCCGCTCGAAATTCCTCTCTAAATTTGGCGAGTTCAGGCATGGTGGTCAGAATACGAACGGGCGCCACTAAAGAAGCACCCAGATAGCTTATTGGTTTAATAGCTTCAGAGGGGGGGGTGTGTGCCTGTCACCGCCGAACTCCTTCTCTGCTCCGTTCATGCGTATGTAATACAACCAGAACTTGGAGGAGGAAGAACTACTATCCATTCCTATGTCGTTTTATCGCAATGAAAACGACAATGAGTGAGAGTGGATGGGGATGAAAGCAGGAAGACCCTAAGCTGCTCTTCTGCCAAAGGTTGTAACCCGAGCCACCCCGAGCGGGTCAGCGCTGGTCGGCTTTAATAATCCGACAGCAATGAGGTATTTACCTAATTAACTAGCAAATAACAAATTTAAAAATAAAAATAAAAATAAAAATAAAAATAAAAAATAAAAAATCAGTAACAGTAGCCCTCATCTTGGGGGAGTGCGGGTTCGCCGATGCCAGATGGTTTCTACTTGGAGTGGAGTTATTTGACGTAAATAATCAGACCGATTTTGTTCATGAAAATCATATGGGGGGAAGAGGTTATATATATATTCTGACTCCCTCCTGAGTATTTTGTAGGCGTGTTTTCTAGGGACTCAGAGGCCTAGCCATAACTAAAAGTTAGGTAAGAGTGTCTTAAGCCTGGGCTTAGGGGTTAACTATGAAATGGGGGACGGAAGCCTAAGGTTTAGTTAAGCCAATAAGTGGCTTTTTAGTGCTTTGTAGTGTCTTGGCGAGCCAAACCTCAGTTTCACATATTGATATCCATAGATCTGTTAGTTATCTGCATGATGTTTAAAACTTGATTAGATAACGACCTTGGTACAGTATAACTAACTAACTAGTTAGTTAACTAACTTACTTACATACCTGTTGCTTTCGAACTCGATTGCAGGCTTGGTCAGGCCCTCAGTGGATATTCATATGGAGAAAGCCAAAGACATTAATTGCTGATTTCCCGCCGCCTAAAATATACGTCCCCTAGTCATTTTTGGCGCCCAATCAAGAGGATATGTTATTGCACGGGAAGCTGGGGCTCCACACCACCTTGATCCATGGATGTAGTTATGGATTATTGCTGTTGGGAACCTTCTTGACTTGCTGGTATGGAGTGGAAGCCACCAAGTCTACGAATGTTGTCATGAACCAATTGATATTACACGTTTTCCGCCCAGAGACTCGAATTTGAACACAGCTGGAAAGATAGATGAACTTTTGTAGATTCAGAAGTATGTCTTTTTTAGATATCGATATAAGGTTATATTAAGGGAAAAAGAAGCGTATTGGGTATGGTGTTCTTTAAACATGCAAATTCCTCCTCCCCCCTCCCTGCCCCCGTCCCCTTACCTCGAATAATATAACAAGTTATCAAAAATACAACCATGTAAAAGAGAAATGGAAGCCCCTACAACAAACTAATAATAAAAGAGATGAGATCTTCTAACGAAAGTGTGGGGCATTGAGAAATAAGCCCATAAGGACTCCTCCAAGAGTTCCCGCTATTGGAATGGTAGCAATCCACGACAGCATCAGGAGACCCACCCGATGCCAGTTGACAGCCTTGAGAGTGCCGTTGCAGAGCCCGACGCCGACCGTGGCCCCGGTGATGCACATGGATGTAGAGACGGGAAGGGAGTATTGAGAGAAAACAAGAACGGTAATGGCGGCACCCATTTCCATGGAGCAACCTGCGAAAAATGGGAAGAGAGATGTTAGCGGATGTTCTTGGTTGAGGGTTGGGTTCAATTATCGAGTGGATGGATGGATGGATGATTTAACATACCTCGACTGGGCGAATGATACGTGATCTTGTTACCCATGACTAATTGTTCCAAAAGTTAGTATCAAATAATGATATATATATTGTTTTCTTTCTTTTCTCGAATAAAGTAGGGTTAGCAGAATCCACCTACCTTTCATGATGTTGTAGCCATAGGTAAGAAGGCCGAGAGAAATGGTAAGCGACAGCACTGCGAGCTGCCAGACGTCAACCGGAGCTTTAGATGCAGCAGCATTCCCAGTTTTCCAGGCACCGTAGATCACAGCCCAGGGTCCAACCGAATTGCCAATGTCGTTAGCTCCGTGTGCGAAGGAAGCCGTGCACGCAGTAAGGATCTGGACAAAGGAGTACGTATGTTCCACTTCGTTAGTGTATTTGTGGGCGTGTGAATACACGCGCTGCATACGTTGGCCGTCAGGGGTACCCATGACACCTGTTTGTGCGGCGTGGATGTCGTAGTGAAGACCATATAGCGCTCCCACAACGACCATGGCGGGGAGCCGTACTGCAAAAGTCTTGATATTGTGCCACTCGTATATCTGGCCGACGCCCATGGGGTTTGCATGAAGATGACGCATTGCCCATCCAATGGGACTGCGCTTCTTCCTGAGTTTGGCATGCAATTTTTCCCGGCCCTGAATGAGGAGCTCTTTATGGGAAAGCTGATTGGCTTCTACAGCGGCAAGGGATTTCTCGTGTTGGCCAGATGAAACAATAGTGGTTGAAGGGGCGGTGCCTGTTTCAGTCTTGATGGCCTCGTGGGATCCATTGGCAGATTGGATTGAGTCGTTGGAAGACTCTTCACCCTCGTCATTCTGAACGACGGCATAGTTGGGAACATTGGCCTTGGTTGCATCAACAGGAGCTGGACGATTGTAGAGCGCCGGACCTAGAACGAACATCCACCACTTGATAGTGTGATCCTTCTTAACAACCTTTGCGTGCACGAAGGGAACAAAAAAGATGGCCGCGAGAATGCAGAGGCCACCTCCAGTGCCCAAAGAGACAGCAACAATGTACCACGCCGGCTTTTTGTTCAAGCCCAACTTCGGGGATCCCTTGTAGACAATGGATAGGGTACAAATGGTGCCAGCAATGAGGAAAAAGGCAGGGGAGCTATAGATAGCCCAGGGCACCGGGTTCTTGCGGATGTGAACGACCAGTTTGATGAGCATAAAGATGGTGGCACCGAAACCACCGGAAATGGCAGGGGCCATTGCAAGACCGGCAAAGATGGCACCGAGACCTTTGCCTTTATTCCAGCCCCACTGGACCTTAGGTGCTCCTACAGTCGCAACACCAACGCCAGCGACAGCGGAAACGAGGGAGTAAGTTGACGAGACGTGGGCAGAGTGTCGGGTGCACCACATGACCCAGGAAGACGCAGCTGCAAGTGCACAAGTAAAAGCAAGCATCTGCACACCAGCGTTGTTTTGGAAGGCGGAGTTAGGGATAATGCCATTTTTGATGGTGTCTGCGGTACGTGCGCCCACGGTGATTGCACCAAGCAGTTCAAATACAGTACCGAAGATCATTGCCTGTCTGTACGAGATGGAGCGCGACGAGACACTGGTTGCCCAAGCGTTTGCCACATCGTCTAATCAGAGAACGTGTTAGCTATGAGATATGCGGGGTCATTGACCTGGTTGCCCCAGGTTTTCTCAGCTTTTTATTTTCATTCTTCTGATGAACACTTACTTGCACCGTTGTTATAGGCATCGAGCATGGCAAAAAAGGTGCCGATCACAAAAACGTAGGTATGTTCGTGCACCGCCATATTGGGCTGGATTGACAAAGGGCAATGGATGGTGCAACGGGCAAGACTCAACAGGCAAGAGGGAAAAGGACCACTGCTGGTAAATTTCAAGAAGAACTAGATCTTCACGCAGGGTCAACAGCGCGGATCGGATGTTTTATACATGTTCGGACGGGGGCTGCCAGAGCTTCTGTTCTTTTTTTTTTAATTTTTATTTTTTTGTTCCGCCCGCCATTCCATGATTGTTCTGTTCTGCACATGGATGATCAGGGAGGGGGGTGGGATACCCAGCGCGTTCGGGCTTTCTTGACATTTTCCAAGTCGTGCTAGCGTGAGATTGAAAGGCCATGTTTTCCCATCTCGGGAGGTGATTTGTGACACCAGGAGACAGCAAGAGGTGGCAGGGTCATTTTAGTCATTTTGGCCATTTTGCGCTGTTCAGCCATGGATATCGAAGATTACTCTCGATGCTTGAGAAGGTGGGGCTCGCCGGCCTTGGGGGGTTGGAACAGAAAGGGGGAATAAAACAAAAAAAAAAAAAAAGAAAAGGAAAAATACCGCAGCAGAAAAGGAGCGAATCAATCCGCAGTGTTTCTGAGCGCTGGAGATGTGAAGGGTGTAAATGATGAATGCACTTCCGTAGGTAACTGCGGTAAAATAATGCTGGGATATTTCTGGTGGTTTTTGGTGGTTTTTGGTGGTTTTTGGGGAGGGCTGAGGGGTTGGGGGTTCGACGAAGGCCTGTCACTGTCTGTCAGCTCGCAGCGGTTGTTATCCCCAATGAAATACTCGGGAATCCCCACGTGTGGTCTTGGGAGTGGTGTAGTTCGTTACTTAGTTAGGGGTTGCTAGGTTAATTCACTAGGCCAGTGGCGGTTAAGCTTTTAAGTCTTGCGTCTGCAGGCTATACGGGCGCATTTCGTTGGTTGGATCAGCTAAACGATAGACGGGGATAGCCTAGAGTTCGGGGGGTCAGTGAGCAGGGGCCGGCCAGTCAACTGCAAAATTTGTAGAAGAGTCAACTTTCAAACCTCAACAGCGAAACAAACCCCCCTGCTCTGTTCTTTTTTCTTCTCTCTTTCCAACTGATAAAAGGCTGCAGCGTTTCTTTCTCGTAATCCATCATGAACTACGGTGTGCGGAACAATTGTTGAGGAACGAAATAAAAGGTGCCAATTCAACTCTTTCACGCAAAACTAGGGAGCTGGCAAATTGTCACAAGAGGATTGGGTAGCGAAAAAGGAGAAGAAGAACAAGCAGAAGTGATGGGCAAAGATACAGACACAGTGGGCAATTTGTGTCAAGTATCCAAAATAGATACCGAGACACCATTATAGTATTTCCGCGATATCCACCATGACGCCCCATCGTATGGGCAAGCCCGGTCGACCCGTTCCAAAGCATTTTTTATATATCTCCAGTTATTCTGACGATTTAGCGCAGCCCTCCTTGACATCATCAAACATTATTGTTAACCACATCTAGTCCATCAATCATACCATCGTCCCCAATCATCATCCGCTCGTTTGGAGCCGTCTCTTCCGTTCCCTCACTTCTTCGATGTGGGGGGGATGAAAAACATTATAATATCTTAGCATAATTAAGCCAAGAAGAATTGCCACTAAGCACAGATGCACAAAAATAAAACAAGCAATCATAATAGGGCCATAGCGAAGCACGTGGAACCCCCGGATACGCAAAACTGAATGAATGTAATGGTAGGAATCGGGGGGTTGATGTACCGGAGCAGCAGGGGGGCAGAAACGTGGGATGTTCCAGTTTCCCTTGCGGCCACCGACTGCAAAGTTGAGGTCTCTTCGGAGTTGGTTTTCTTTTGATTTCGGTTAGACAACTAACAAACTTAACCACTACTTGACTCGGCGCATGAAGAATGAATTAATTAACAGTAAGTTTTTTGGGGGGATGCTTACAGAGTAAAAAGCCAGATATCAAAAAAATCTGCCCAGGAAGGTATTGTCGTGCCAAAAGTTGACAGCTTTAATATCAGACGACTTGGCAACCAGAATGGAAATGATAAAACAGACAATGAAGAGGAACAAACCGGCAGTTGCACCCGCTGAAGGGTTCTCCGTGCTGTGAGCGACACTGTTACCAACAATTTGGCCGCCAAAGCATTCGACATTGGATACGATGGAAGCTGGCAAGCCCGTTTCGCTGGTCATATCGCTCCAGCGACATACAACAATTGCGCTGACAACTTCGAACCACACAACGAAAATCTCTTAGAACCACGCTGTTATCCATTTGTCGATTCCGCCGAGGAGATAGAAGTCAAGCTAGGTGCTATATGAAGACACTTAAGAGATGATAGCAGCGCTAAGAACGTAACGATGGCAGGGCGGGAGAATTTTCACCCCTCCATCGACGAGGAGAGTTGCACACGCATCCAACATTACAAAAGCAGAAAAACTGAAGATAATAAGAGTGAAAAATTGGAGAAATGCCCATAAATTGGTGCAAGGAATGTGCAGAGCAGCTTCAGGTAACGTGAGGAAGTCCACGACAAAGGCTCCCATTTCCACACCCTGCTCAGGCTGCCGGCGGAGATAATTGATATCTCAAAGACGACGAAGGCAGTCAAGTTTTCGAAGAGGACGTTGCTGCCGCAAATAAGAATCGCGTTCATCACGGTATTGGAGTCCTTTGCATTGTATGATGCGCACGAAGTAAAATAACCAAATCCTATTCCTGTGGAAAAGACAACCTGACCAACTGCCGTTTGCCAAACTTTCGGCGAGGATAGTTGTCCACCCCTCCACGTATCCCAGAGAAGCCTGACGCCTTCTGCTGCATTCTCGAGGGCACAGGAACGCCCAACAATGATGAGTGGTGACGATTAGGAGGGCCATGGTCCAGTACACAATGCGACCAGTCAGACCTACGCCGCGAAAATGGACCCCCAGATTAGGAACCAGATAAAATGAACTCCAGCCAACTGTTTCTCCAATGAGTCGGATTCCGGGATGCTGTGTGTATGCAGCACTGCGCCATTCCCCTCTGTCAAGCTACTTGAAATATGGTCAGTATTTTGGACGACATACGCATGTAAATATCCTCAATACTTCCCTCCCCGGAGGTAGCGGGCTGGTGAACGAGTTGCGGAAATATTTCACGATGCATGCCAGTTTGACCGTGAAATACTGCGTGACGAAGAAACTGACAATGGTAGGTCCGAGACGACACCCCCTAGCCGTTCCTTTTTTTCTCTTCTTCTCTCTTCTTTTTCATTTTTTCATTTTTTCATTTTTTCATTTTTTCATTTTTTCATTTTTTTTTAAATGTTGTTGAAGGCAATGACGTTTTCGCCGCGATAGGCTTGGCCGATTGATCTCGACAATGAGGGCGAGGACAGTGACGACGATGACAGCGATCAGCTAGAGAATGAACCACTGGAGTCCGTAGTTGTTGCAGACTACGGAATGGTGGAGCAATAGGTTTCCCTGGCCGGGGCAACCGCCATATAGTAGCAAGAAGGAAGGCAGAGTGTGAGGGCCATCGATGGCGGATATCCTCCAACTTTTTTTGGTAGTGTATAAAGTCATTGGAAGGCCTTTCTGATAAATTGGACTAGAGCTATGTTTAGCTGAGGTAATAAATAATGGAAATTGGAAAGATGTTTGTAATTTTGCAACCTCATGAGGACAAATAGGGTCGAAAAAGTGAGCACCAATAGTGAGAGATGATGAAGGATTCATTGAAAAATGACTTCAAGAGATTTTGTAAAAATAAATAAAATAAATAAATATAAATATACAGTGAAAAGAGCAGAAAACTGGGGACAGCGAAGAGAGCCGGCGCAGGGAGTAACCAAGTAATGAATGGCGGAAACTATAGAACCAAGTAGCGAATGAACGAGGATTACAGAGGTACCAAGGGTTAAACCGTATCCTGAGGATAACCCGCACGCCGGATGTCCGCCGCCAAGAGCCGGGTGGCCGCATAGATCCGCAGAATACCATTGTTTTCATTGGCCTGACGTTGAATAATCTTCCCGTTTTTGTGTTCTAGCGCCTGAGCTTGCTCGCTCACTCCGACGAGAAGGCTAGCGGGAAGAAAATTCAGCATACATGTATCTTGTTGTTTCATGCGAGGTTATGACCTTATTTGAGCTGTAGTAGCCTTCTCGAAGAGCAATATATTTAACGCCTTTCCAAAGGATCGATGCGAAATTCGAGAAAATAATCATCCAGATTCTCCAGCACGCTCTGCTGTCTAGTTACCTTGTTGGGGGGATCATTTGTGAGGTTCTTTTCCACTCACGGTTAACCAGACCCTCGAGTATGATGACCTTCCATCTAGCATGGAAATGTTTCTGTCATATATCGGGAAGAAGTTGTCGCGCCACGCTCGTCCCATGATGTAGAATCTTGAAAAGGGTATAGACTCTACATTGAGCCTGAGTGGCATTCAATTACGCTTCAAAAGCTCGATCCAGGTTGGACTGGTTGACTATCACTCTGCATTGTCTCTATCCTTGCGACGGCACAATTGGTTGAGCCAACAGCAGGCTGTGTCAGTTGAATTCAGGTGAATGAAAAACTAGTCACCGTAATCTCAATCATATCCAGGAATTCAGGGCGCTTAGCATTGGCGACCCTGGATAAAGCCTGCAGGAGGGTCAGGAGAATGGTTGATCTAGAGATATTATGATAAATGTTGCGCTGTTGCCATGAGACAGAAAGACAGAACACCTCGCAGGATCCCGGCGATAAAAAGCGGAGGTTAAAACATGACAAACGTATTAAGCTTGGTCGATTCCTGTGTGGGTTCTCACTCAAGTATGTCACAACATTTGTATGTCACAACATTTGACAGCCCGTGGTCTAAGACCTGGCCGATCGGAAACCTCCATACCAGGAGGATGTTATAAATTCTCTGTTGACGTCATGCTTCGTTTTTTGAAAGGATTCACGGTACTACTTGTAGCAGACATGTCTCTAGGCAGTTCTTTGGGGAGCACGAAGCTCATTTGCTAACTTGTTGGATAGTCGATTCACTGAACTCCATAACTTTCGAGTTCCGTGCTTCTCTGTTGCAGTTTACTGGAGGCGAGGCTTGACCGAAATGATTCTTTCCAGATGGTATTCGAAATCGCTTAGTCTCCATCTCCAGCAACCCAGGTTCATGCCAGGAGCAGGAGTTGGGTCTAAGGTTCGGAAGGATTGGAGATTTCAAGGCGTTTTTCATGTAGTTATTCTGCTGGGTTCTGAAGAAGCTGTCCTTATCTGCGAGATAACAACCGGCTTTAAATCGAAAGCGAAGACTGGTAACTAAGCCGGATAGCCATTTGGTTTTCCATTAGGGGAACATTGGATCCTCCCGTCAGGCGGATCCCTATTTGCAACAACACCTGGATTACTGACTCCGCGACAAGGTTTCCATAGATATGGATTTCATGAAGCCATACAGACGCGTTATCCCCACAGCCTGGCTAAGGCTAGAGCCGGCATCAATAAGGTAACTACCGAACAGAGTTCGGTAAATCCACCCATGGATAGCCCATCCAATTCCAGATGAATGAGGGTTCGGGTTTAGGATAAAATAAATCATCCTAATCAAATTACTCGATGGTTGTAGAGGCGAAATAGTATGTTCTTGTCGTTGGCCAAAGAAAGAAGCTCCTTCGTACGCAAACGCACGGCAGCGATCAATATTTTAATTCTCGTGTTAAGGTCCACTTTTCGAACGGAAAAGCTAGTCTTGGTAGCCTCCTCAAAACGAGAACGATAGCATGGATATTGAGGTAAATTTCTTAGGCTTCACTTGACTTCTCCGGAGATTACTCGACAATCTTTTTGTGTGGACGATTGGCCCGCGCAACGAGTTACAGAGAATGTGGTTGGCAAGTTGCATCTGGGGGGGTGGGTGCTTAGTCACCTAACCGGGACCAACTAACTATTAAATAGTTAGCGGAAATCGACATCTTCCGGAGAAACACTTCCATATCTAAAATTGGGTCGACTGTGTTCAACGATAGAAGAGGGGTCGCGACTATTTTCTTCAAGGAGAATGGTATTGGGACAAGGTGATGGCCAGAGAAAAGAACGAAAGAAAAGTGCTCCAGCGATCTTGCACCCAGGGATCAACTTTCGTAGCAATGAGAAATCGTCAACCCATTATCAGGCGCGGACTTGCATGTGAACTCCCCCAGCTCTTCAACTGATAGGATCTCTGATCCGGTCTTTTGTTGAATTCTGGGAGGAAGCCTTGACGAGATTGCAATACCACTTGAGAATGCGCCCACTGCCAGAGCTGTTGGTTGCCGTTGCCTGTCCTTCTCTATATAGCGTTTAAGTCATGCGACGCAGGACATGCGTCCTCGATTTGCCAACTCTGGCTTATTTCCGCACCAGGAGGCTTTATCCGTCCTTGGAATGTTTTTAGGTGAAGCGCCAAACGCCTCTGAACTCTGGTCTCCCGCACTTGAACCCAGTGGATATCAATGTCATGGAGCTTTTCAATATCTTGCTTGGATCAGCAGCGGTTTCATCCTCTTCGTCCACTTTTATTCGGGTCGAGGATTGGCCGGTGTTAGTTAACTACAAAGCCATTCGTTGAGAGGTCTTCCGAAGACTCTCTGATGTTTGTGCGTGCAGGACGCTCTTTTCTTATCTCCGGGAGAACACAATGAGTCGTCATCTCTCCTCCCGCAAGCCGCGTATCAAGATTTAATTCCGGGTCATTTATTGGTGGGATCGATTCTGGTACAGTAACGTACAATGTCGACTCCAACTGTCACAATATCCAATTTGTACCGCCTAGCGCATGCGGGGTACGGGATTTCTCCTCTGCCAGACGAAGCGGAACGGTAACCACCCTGGGGCCATGCGGTCGATGTATATAGAGAACAATTCTTATATCCGGCCTCACCGTGCTACCATTGTGGGGTCTCCCTATAACTTATCGGCTTTCCCGGCCAGATGGGAAGCAATGTGGCTCGGTTAGATAGTCATCGTTCGACTAGTGTGAAGGGAGGACTCAAGACGACTTCGAACGGAGATACCGTCTGTAGTCTCAGCCGTTAAAGAATTCCGAATTTATCATCTTCTGATCCATTTGTTAAGTTCAGGAAAATATGCCGTTTGGCATCAGTTGGACCTAAAACCAAGAGCGCTGGAGCTGGAAAAACTTGCACCTGTGTTCATAACTTCCATCGACCAAATATCGTAGGTCGTCACAAATGGATAAGTATGATTCAGCGTGATGTATTGGTAAGCTATTCTGGTGATTCGGAGCAGCTGGAATGAGGCGGAAGTATTTAAAGACGACCCATCCATCAACCCTTGAATTTGCATACATCTTCACTGAACAACCTTGGAATTTTGACCATATTTCCATCAAAGTCTAGAGTATTCAGCAGTTCACACACTCCAACTTTCAATGGCATCTCCACAAAGATGCGGGGGAGACTCCAATATTGTTATAGAGTTGGATCTCCGGATCTAACTCCTGTGAACCAACCTTGTTTCATCGCTTTCTCAAACGGTGTGTCACAGGTTCAAATTCCAACCACAAGGTGTTTATGCATCCAGGGTTACTTGCATATCGGACCCCAATTTTGGGAGGCCGATTTGTGTACCACCTGCTCCTCAGCCATCCAATTCACCAGTAATGGGACATAAGATCATAGAATATGTGAAGGTTTAAGGGAACGAATTCTTATCATCAGCCATCATCGTCCGCGGAATACTCCACAAAATGCAGCAATCCAGTTCTCCACAGCAATAATACATTCTGAGTGTTGGCTAAGGGATTATCAACCTTTATCATCCTTGCTACTCCATATGCTAATGGTATTAGACCTGGTCACTGTTTAATGGTATCCATTTAGCAAAATCGCTCGTTTGGAGTAGTTCAAGCTGATTTCTTCGTACCTACCTAATGATGAGCAAACATTAGCTCCCCACTTATCTGTCATTGCTGGGCTAGGTCTTCTCCAACCCAGATCAGTGATGTAAAATACAACTACTGCCCATGCCTTACTTTTCTCCAATAGTGTTCTTTGGTCCTCCTTTCGCAGTCAAGTTTCAAATTCATTTTCTAGCAGCAGATATAAGTCACTTGTCATCATGGATGACAAATATTCTCATACCCTACGGGCTTGGAGGAACTGAATATAGACTCTGGGATCTCAGTGCCTGTCAAATCCGAGCTCGCTGGGGCATTGGACGCAGAGCTCCTTAGTCAGTCTAGCTCGTCTTAACGTACAATCGATTTGTTCCGACTCTCAGCCCAGCGAGCATGGGTTACAAGCAGGAACTTCGGCAGCGGTATTCCAGTGTCCAAATCCTTGCCATCGCATTTAGTATCATGGGTCTTTTACCTTCAATTTCGTCAACAGTATCTTTCTCACTCCCTGCTGGGCCCGCGGGTATGGTTTGGGTATGTTTATCCTCGGGAGGGGCCGTGTTTGCGAAAAACAAAGGTGCCTGAATTGACAGTTTGCCGCCGGAATCTATTCGGGATGGTTTACGGCAAGCGGCTTTGGTTTCATTGTCGCGCTTGCAATGGTAGCACAGGGTCCAGTCTGTTTGCATTGTTTCTAATGTGGCTCTTGTCCTAGCCACCGGAATTGCATTAGCAATCGGCAAATCCAGGAGCGAACTTGGACTCAATTCCAGGGGTTACCTGTTTTCTCGCCACGAGAATCTCATTGCTTGGCCATCTTGATGGGCTTTCATGATGTCCTGGCTGTCTCCGATCTGGACTATCGGTGCCTTTGGCTTGTGCGTCCCTATGAGCGAAGAGGAGACAAATGCTTCCGAAGTCTGTACCCCGCGGCATTTTAGGGTCCATTGGTGCATGTTGGTTCTTTTGGATTTCTTTCCATGTGAAGAATCGCAGCATGTATGAACCCAGATATTGAGGCTGTGCTGGGCAGTCCGTTTGGACAGCCGATGGCTCAGGTTCGTGCTGGTCTCAACAGAGGAATAATGCCTCATCCCTCTCGTTCTCTCTCGCTAACGGGAACAGATAAATTATGATGCCCTAGGAAAAGGTGGAGCCCTTGCGTTTACGGTGATCATGGCTAGCGTTCAGTATTTAATGTCTCTCAGTTTAGCAAGGCTTTCCCGTCTTTAGTCCAAGCAAATAACAAATAGATTGCTAATCGGGGGAGGGCTAAATAAAAGCTGGTGGCATCATCGTGGCAAACTTCGGCTTTTTCTTGAGATGGAGCACTTCCATTTTCAAATTTCTCAAGAGTGGTTAGCAGTCGTATATATTTCCAGCCTGTACGAGCGGTCTGGGGGTTTGCGATAACGTTTTTTTTTTTTGGCCTCCTCTGCTTGATTCATATTGCGGCAGCCAATGCCCCTTTTTTGTTTGCCACAGCAGGATACGACTTCGCCTGGGCGATCCCTATTCTTTGCCGTGTCGCTTGGGGCCAGGCTAAATTCAGGCCAGGGGCATTTTATACTGGTTGGTTTGGCAGGCCAATTGCTGATGTCGTGACAGGCTCTCTTTGTTTCTCTATTGCGCTCTGCATGTTTCCCATACTGGGGCCATCGCCTTCAAGCCTTCCCATCGCCCCTCACATCGCCTGTCATTAAGGACTCCTTTTGTGGAGCGAGGCTAATGCTTTAAACAACTAAGCAGACCAAGAAATGAACTATACCGTTGTCGTCAATGGGGCACTTTGGGAACTTCTGTGTGATGTGATGAATTAGAGCTTCTGGAAGCAACACCAACTAACTAGTTACCTGTTGAAAACAGGATCAGCAAAGCTCTTTCAGATAGTTAAGCGGGAAACTATAACTACGTAACTATTACATGCGTAGTTACCAAACATTGAGAACTGACCCCGTAATTCCCCGTCGTGGTACGCAAAGACTCCAACTTGCCGGTATAGCTTTGCGGGCTCCGTCGTGCAGATGAAAAACAATCCATGGCAAATTGACTGCAGATTAGCTTGCTCAGGTAGTTACCGCCGTGAGATTATGCTTTTCTCCGTAGAGTCGGCAATGCAGCAAAGTGCATCAATCCTAAATCACAAGATCGTCGACGCAGCTTTATCCTTGACAATATCATTAAAGTGTCCTCCATAAGGTCAAGTTGAAACAATGGGTAGACGTGTGTGTTCTTTAACTACAGGCTAACTACCTTGGCAAGATAGTTACTTTAGTGTGTAGTTAACTAGGAGTCAATGTTCCCGCAAAACAACAACGCTGCTCCGCTCGCCTTCGCCCCGCCAAACCAGGCGCTCCTTTGTCAAATCATGCTTATTAACTACCATGCACGTACACAGTTGACTGGTTTAACCTTGGCCAGGATATTGCGTTATCCTCACCCTGCGATACGTGCTGTTCTCGGGTGCAGTGACGTGACGTGTAATCTGCGGAGTTAATAATATCTCACCTCAGTAACTATCGATCATGCTGGTCTCTGCGGGTTTACATATTGCCCCAGCATCCTTCTGGACGCTCGTTCAGCCGGCCCGTCCTCGAAAGCCTTTAAGCTAATTATCTTCTTGGGAGTGAGGGCCCGGGATTCTGGCATCTGCAAGGGATGCGCTCCACAGGCTTTTCCACGCATTATTGATGTGAAATGGTGCAATTCTGCTCACCTGCGAGGCAGGCAATTACTGACGGGAGGATATTAGTGGGCTCCTTGCCGCCGTCGATTCTATGGTTCTTTTTTTTATCGCATGAAGTTTTGAGTTGCGGTTGGTTGCCTCTGTTCCGCGACTCGTCGACCCCAGTTGGCATTCTTCTTGTCTGCTTTGAAATCCATACCATAATCAAGGAATTGCGGATTGCCGTTGGAAGTGACTCTGGAGTCACGAAGCTTCGAGTCTGAAGCAGGTTTGAGCCGAAGTCATGGTCATATACGGGAGAAATGAGGAGGATGGTTGTCTCAAGATCGCAGAGAAAGATGGCTTCACTTCACCCAATCATGCCACAACGACGACCGACTCTTCTGCTCAACCTGACACAAATAACTTCACCGCACCCCTGCACCGGAAACTCAAGTCCCGACACCTGCAGATGATCGCCATCGGAGGTACACAGCTGGGCTTTCTTCACGGCTTCCGTTCCGTCCACGCTAACTCGAGATCACTAGGTATTATCGGGCCGGGTCTGTTAGTCGGTTCAGGCAACGCATTGCACCTAGGTGGTCCGGCCGGAATTTTGATCAGCTTCTCACTTGTTGGAATCATTATCTTCTTTGTCATGTGGGAAACGCCCCTGTCCATTTGGCCCAGATATTACACACTAACTGATCAAATTGCAGGCAATCACTTGGGGAACTAGCAACCGCAATCCCCGTTACTGGGTCGTTTACTGAATATTCATCTCGATTCGTTGACGATTCTCTGGGTTTTGCCCTGGGATGGGCATACTGGTATCTTTGGGTCACGGTAAGTCGTTCGTCGGTACAATTAAATCGGGTTGCTATATGCATGCAGCTTTCCCCCCAAACTCTTGATCTGATTAGCAAATAGGTCCTGGCAAATGAATACAATGCCTTATCCCTTGTCATGGGATTCTGGACGGATGTTGTTCCTCAATGGGCATGGATTAGCATATTCTGGGTCATATTTCTTGCCATGTCGAACTTGGGAGTATTGGCTTACGGGGAGGTTGAATTCTGGCTGTCGTTGTATGTCCCTGCTTGGAGCTACCGTATATATGCTACCCATGTATCAAACTGACGACTGTCCATGGAATCAAAATCTTATCCCTCACCGTTTTCTTTATTTTGGCCATCTGCATTAGTTCAGGGGGTATCGGAAATCGCATTATTGGGTTTAAGTACTGGAAAGATCCCGGTGCATTTGCAGATTCCATAAACGGTGTAGCCCGTACCTTTGTCATTGCTGGGACTCTATATGCAGGCACCGAAATGTATGCCAATGGATGACTTCTTGTCTCATCTCATTAGATGCTAACTTCATTCTCCAGGGTTGGCGTCACTTCCGGCGAATCAAGTAATCCGTTGCGAGCAGTGCCGAAAGCTATCCGCCAGGTTTTCTGGCGAATCCTTATATTTTACATCGGCAAGTTATAATGTTTCCATTATCCTCTCACTGCCCCTACCCTTCTTCCGCGTCAGGGTCGCTAGTTAACGTAATGATTTAGGAATGATGTTTTTCATCGGCATACTGATACCTTACAATGATGAACTCCTCGTGTCAGCTAAGTCAAAAACTGGCAAATCACCCCTGACTATAGCTTTGCAGGATGCCAATATTGCCCCGGGAGCACACCTCATCAACGCGCTAATAGTGGTCTCGGTTATCTCTGCTGGTAATGGTTCTCTCTACGTAGCATCGAGAACTCTACTTTATATGGGGCGTACAGGAAAAAGCACCAGCTCTCCTTGGGATCACGAACAAAATGGGTGTACCCTGGGTTGCCCTTTTGTTTTCCAACGCTCTTGCATGCATTGCATTCATATCAGTATCGTCAAGCGCTGGAAAGCTATATGAAGCTCTGATTACCCTCTCTGGTGGTACGTTTGGTAGACTCTGCTATCCGCCTGTGGTTCAACTTTTCCCACGTCCACCCTGCCTACACTATGAGCTCCTACGAGATTTCTGACATCGTGTTTTTTATAGTCGCGTCCTTTATTGTCTGGACCGCAATTGGAATTACACACATCCGCTTTCGCAAAGCACTTGCAGCACAGGGCGAGGACCCATCTACACTCCCATTTAAAGCAGCGTTCTACCCATATGGCACCTACATATCTGTCGCAGCCAACGTATTTCTCTTGTTTTTCCAAGGGTACCCAGCGTTCCTCAACCCGTTCAGCGCAGAGGATTTTGTAATTAACTACATCTTACTCCCGGTGTTCGTTGGCTTCGTCGTGTTCTGGAAGTTTTACAAGAAGACAAAGTGGGTCAAGGTTGAGGAAATGGATATCTGGAGCGGCAGGAGGGATTACGGGGAAGCCGAATTGGCCATTAAGAGAAAAGCGCTGTTGACCAGGGTGAAGAATGTGGTTGTAGGCTGAATCAGGTGTTTGCCTCATCGTGAGGTCAAAAGAAGTTGATCATTAAGAATAAATCCAAGCGAATGAAGAGACCGAAATAATCCATGATGTTCGTGTCCGATTTAATAACTCCTCAATGAGTGGATGCTGATCCATTAAAACAGAAGTAAGCTATTTTTGAAAAGGAAATTCTCAAAGCAGGAGGTTAAAATAATAAAAAAAGCACGACGGCCAGCGCTCAATAGCCAGAAGAAAACAAAAATAATTCGTCAATGAACCCCCCCGCCCAAACAATACCGTCCCACTTCAGCCAGTTGGTAGTTGGAAGCTATCCAAAATCTGGTACATGGGTGTAATAAATAAAAAGACGCAGTTATAGCTTAATAAAGAAAGGCAACGATATAAAACTCAAAATTGCATCACTGCTTGAAAACCGTAAGATTAAAGTAAAGGAAATTGAATGCATGAGAATCTAAAAATAAAACACTTAGCCAGGAATCAAGCACAACGGACTCAGTCAAGCAAAAGGTCTCTCTCGTTTAACAGGACTTGGCGTTCTCGGATGATCGCGGCCTCCATACCCTGAGGCGGATGCCATGGCTAGACGCTTGGGTTCCCATTCGTCTTCATCTTTGCTTTGTTTTCGGGGGCTCATACTGATATCCCGATTGAAGCTAAGTGCGGATGGACGATCGTAGTAGTGGCTACCATGTCCAAATGATGGATTCCCCGGAGTGTAGGAGATTTGAGACGGTTGTAGATGCATTGCTTGCGATGGATAAGGCATGTATGTATTGGGTGATGCGGTCGGAGGGTTATTGGACTTGTTGCGGAAGAAAGAGAAGGTCAGGTTGGAAACAGCAAAACAGGACGTTATTGCAGCGATAAAGAAGAACTTTAAGAATTATCAGTTAGCATATCAGAGGGCAAAAATTGAGGATATCTAGAAAAAATAAGACAGCATACCATAGTTTTAAAGGTAATCGGTTCTATGAAGCCGTTGAAGATTTCTGCTAGCGTTTGCGCGGAGACTTTGGCTCTACCAACTTTGGCGGGGTCGCGGTTCATACATCTCTCCCAGTTGTCGCAGACGGTCTCCAGGGCAGGTAATCTCCGTCCATCGTCGCCACCACACCGATTTTCCATGTAGTTCTTTGCACACGCAGCCATGTCAGCAAGTATGTCAGCTGACACTTTCTCACTCTCCCTATCAACATCTGCCTGAATCGCAAGGAGAAATGTGACGATGATATAGAGTGTTAGGAAAGCGAGAATGAGATTAAATAGAAACTGGGCGTAGTATGACAGGATGCGAGGTATATGGGGGTGCGATTCTAGGAATATAAAGAGCCGAGAAAAGAAAGAAAACTCGTGCCCGTGAGTATTGATGTGTTGGGAGTCCCTGGAATGTGTCCCGCCTTCGCGATTGATGGGCCAGTCATTGTTCCCGTCATCGTCGAGTTTCTGCAGTTTCCTATCTATTTCACGGTCTCGTCGTCGCCTTTTATGTATTCTTGTAACTAACACGTTGGATGATAACTTATTGGATCTCCGTATTTCACCCCGACCAGGACTTGGGGCGAATCTTCCATAAAAATTGAATAGAGTGTTTCTCCTATCTGCATTCCCTGGCCTTTCTGGTGTCGCTTCGTAGTCCGCGTTTTCGGGTGAAGAAAAGTTTTCGCCACCAGATGAAAAATCCAGATCTGGCTTATTCCGCGGAGTCATAAATGCCGAGCTTCTAGCTACCGCGATGGATGTAGCAGGGGTTTGAGAGAATAGAAAAGGCTGGGAATTTGGCTCACGCAGCGCAGGTGTCGATGCTTTTATCGGTGAATCAAATATGCTAAACGGCCCTTCAAATACGCCAAGCAGCTCCAGTCAGCAAAAAATCAAGTCACATTTCATCTGAAACTGCGATATGATCAATGATCTCACGTTTTTTATCTTGGTGTTTATTTTGATACTGCATTGCGAGCTGGTAGAATGGGGAGGTGGCATCTCCAGGAGCATGAGTCTGCCACTCAAAGTCCATCGGTGTTTCATTTGTCCGTTTCTCCATGGCTGGTGATTCGGGCAGACAATGGCACTGTGCCAAGGTGAATATATGAATGAGTGATTTGGAATCAATCAATGAATGATGGGCGAGTGAACAAAACGAAATAGATGGATGCCTTGAAGATCTTCGATCGATGCGATCAAAGATTTGACGTTGTTGTTGGCTGGCCAGACAACGGATATTTGGACATTTCCTAGTCGGGCTTGGTGCCGGATATAGATTTCCCCGTGGACTCAGCCCTACAAGACCCCCCTGAACAAGTCGAGGTTCAGAGTTGTCTTTCTCATAACTAACTACATCACAATCATCAGAGAAAGCATTCGGAGGTTGCAAAAGAAAAGGAAAGGGACAGGTAAAGGGAATAAAAAATAACACAGAAATATCGTTTTGATTGTTCATTTCCATTGCCACAATCTAGAACTAATACCTTGGTTTCTCCCTTTAAACGCTGGTTTTTTGCTTTTCCTGATTCCCCCGTTTCCTCAACTACCACCCATACAGACTCGGATAACAACCTCTGTCACCAAATATTTGGGCCAACGAGGTTTATCGACTCCATTAGTGCTCGTGCTAATGTTATATCATAATTCTACTTGTCAGTCTGGAAGCTCCAACACCTTTTTAACAATACGAGTGGCCTTTCCAATACATTTAGACTCCCGATCCTCGAAAAAGTCCTGTTTGAATAGCTCCGTTCCCGAATTGGTTCTCAGCATGTTCAGCACCCTCGGTGGGTTATAGCTCATATTATAGAAATGGCGAAAGACCTCTTTGCCGTCATCATTCCACAATTTCTCCCAGACACGCGGAGGTTATGTCTTAAAAAGAATTTGCCAGCCACTGGAAATAGCAGTTCAACGCAGTCTGATTTGAGCAGTTATTGTTAGCAACAAGCTCCCGCTATGAATGTGACAAATTAAAAATTCTCTTGCATTAACACAGTACAAACCCAGCACACCTCAGACCCGCGAAATACCGATGCTATGTAGAAAATCAGCCATAAATTTGCCATTCCTCTAACGTGGTGAAATCCTAACCAGTAATCTGAATTTGGAAAAAAAATGTGTCGCCGGTTCATCATTCTCATAGCGCGTACAAATTCCATAGAAATACCACAGCACTCTATATTGCCAGTAAGCAGCTTGTTCATCGACGGATATTTGGTAAATAAAGGTGGTCAGGTCATTTTAGTAGAATTAACAGCGTCGCTAATGGGTCGCCATCCACTTCTGCCTGAGCACGGGCCGTACCATCCGTAGCTAATTTCCCTGACATATATAACTACCCTAATTCGATCTTTGCAAAGATCTAGGACGTCCTCCAACCCCAAGCCACACTTATCGAGGACTCCAGGTCGATATACCTGAACAACAATATCGGCCTCTCATATCAAAGCTCTCATGGTGTCGCGGCCTTCCGGGTTGTTTGAAATCCAAATATGTGTTCTTGTTACCCCAGCCAAATCGCAATGGAGAGAGGAATAATACGGCAGGTTGGAGCCATTCTCTCACATTACGCTGGTTCTTAACTCGGCTAGCCCTCGAGTAATTGTGGGAGCAGCAATCGCTCGGGTGACAACGACGATTTGAGACCTGCCAGAGGTCTCCGTACCGATGTCTGGGAGATCCCTGGCCACCAGCATGGAGGCTGTGCGGGCATTCAGGTAGTTGTGTACTTGATACAAACCGACATGAGCATTGGCTCTCCCCTGCTCGCTTTCGTCGTATTCTCCTCTGCCATAGCAAATGGCGCCTGCTTGACGAGAAATAGGTTTCTCTAAATTTCCCCGGAGTCAATCATGTCCATTATTTGGTTTTAGTGTTTTTTTCGAGAGTACCCGCTTCCATGTCATGGGGAAGACCAAAGCTTTCCAGGCCTGGGTTGGGGATTCAGAACTGCATAATCATACGAATGACCTTGGGTTAGACAACATATACATGCTCACATGCCAAGCGAGGGAAGAACCCTACACGAACAATTGAAGGTGGAAAACCCTTGGGAGTCCTTGGTTTTGTATATGTTGGCACAAGCTGATCTATAAATTGTTGCATGCTGGCGATGTCAATCCCATGAAGGGAGGTATTTTTTCGCAGCTTCTCTGCGTTGGCATTGGCAGCCCTGAAGTTGGAGTTTGCAACGATATTCTCTCCATCAGGGTCGATAGTCCAAAGGAGCGACGACATGATGAAAAGACTCGCATGTGTTCTAAAACCCCTACATACGTCCGTTGTAAGCTGCAGGTTCAAAAAGAAGAACGCTGGGAAGCGCCGTGCTAAAATTCTGTAAATGGTATGGTGTTACGTGTTTATTGTAATGTTCCAGGGTTCCATCCCGAACTTCCGCTCTAGAGGCACATTCAGCCAGTTGCCTTCGAATGCCTTCAACGCGGACACACTTACTGCAAAACCTCCAACTTTATTGGAATCATAGGGGTATCAGCACCTTCGAAGAGAATTTAGACCCATATGCTTTAGGGGGGAAGTTCTCTCAGAATGTTCTGGTTTGGAAGTGTTTTCTCAAGAAACACACTTGTTTCTGGCTCCTCGCGGATAGCCATGTCTTCGTTCAAGAAAAGCTCGATAATTTCAAAAGAAAAGCAACCAGGCTCCCCAGAATATGTTTGGAATGGCCACCATGTTAAATTATTCTCTGCGCTCCGCTATATCCACGGATGTTTTAAGCACTGGGTAATGTCTTGGTTACCTTCTTTTGGCCATTGCCGTAGCCGAGCAACAATATTCCGATTCCCACCAACCACGGCTAAAACGACTGATTTCCGACCCGCCAGCGCCGCGGATACTACCATTGGATCAGGGTCGTAGGACTTCAATGCTCTTCAGAAAGCATTACGCCAGCCCGAGAACTTGGATGGCGCATCAACCGTAGTTAATCTCCCTGCATCAGGATTGATTGTGGCCTTCAAACTTCCGCGAAGACCGGCGGCTTATGAACTATATACACACTCTCTCTTGTATATTCTTGTGGATTCGAGAAGAGACGTGCCCAATTGTGCCGGGACAAACTTGGGCTTGAACATGCCAACGTTCCCACGGATATGTAGCCTCTGTTGCAAAAGGGGGGCTGTTCGTTGTCCTTCTTTATGCATCTTGGTGATGAGCTAAACGTCGAAAGATCCGCGAACAGAAGAGACGAGATCGGCAACCCATTGCCAAATACCATTGGTTGCCCAAATTCGAGCCTACAACTGCCCTGCGTGACAACACCTAATCATTTAACAGCTTTGCCGCCAATTGAAAACGACTTCATACAAGCAGAAGGATTGAATTTCGATTCTTCCCCAGGATTCTAGCTAACTTCCTCATATTCGTGCTTCAGCTCAACTCCGACGTACGTTCAACTGACGAACGAACTAATTGCTATCCCTGTCCTGGTAGTAATCTCCACTTCGACTGGATCACGGGAATAAATATCCCAATAAATGTTACCAATGCGTGGGTTCCCCGTCTCGACCACCTCGAGGGATACTATTAAAATTACGCTGAACATTGCACTACACAAACAGTGGAACCTTCCAGGATTAGATTTCTACGAAGACGCCCTCTAAAAGACGCAATCAGTCCCTAACAATGGATGACGGACACGCATCCAAACCCCAGGTTACTCCTCCAACTTCAGAATCGGGGAAAAGCAAGTGTCGAGCCAAACAATCCTGTATTCCTTGCAGGTGTCGCAAGGTCAAGGTACGGTGGTCCTCCTGCTCCGGGTAGAGATACTGGCGTCCAACTCGTCTAATCCTGTCACAACCAACAGTGCGATCGAATAAAGCCTTGTCACGCCTGTTGCGTTCGAGGCCTTCCTTCTGAGTGCGAATATGTCACCAACAATGAAGATCGATTCCTCATTACCCAGGCTGACGCCGTCGCGAGTCTGAGAAGGGAAGTTGGTCGATTAAAACAACAGTTGCTGGCGCTTGGTCATGCTCCTAGTTCAGAGCTTGATGCAGCGGATCGCGGTCTTACTACCACCACCTCACCCTTGAAGAAAGGCTCTGGACAGCCCTCTTCGGCCCCCGAAAGTCCGCCATGCAATAGAGTCCCGTACGAGGAATACGCCACTTTACTAACAATCGTTCAAACCATTGCAACTGCGTCCCCAGATGTCGTCGCGAATACAGTTGCTCAGATTAGGACAGGAACTTGGTTGGATAGCACCGCCCTAACCACAACGAGCGAGCCACAACCTTATAACCAGCCTGGAGAATCAAAGACGACTTCACAGACATATACACACTTTAATTCTCAAAGTAGAGGTTTGTCCATTTCCTCTATGCGCGCGATTAATGACTTTGGCAGCTCTATTTATAATGGCTGATGCCAACCATAGCCTTCAGTGCAAATAGATGAAGAGGAACAAAGACAACCCAAAAAGCCCAAGCCTGGATTGAAACATGAGCCGGCCGATACAGCCAGTGCTGATGAATTGGATCGCAAGTCGGGGCCTGAACCTGATGGTTTAGACATCACACATCCTCCAGACGACGACAAGACTGCTATCACAAGGAAAGTTTCGCAAGGGTCTGAAAAACCTGCTAGAGGTACTGCAAGCACCCGTATACACTGTATCGTTATGCTGACATTTCTTCAAAGAACAGTATATTTCGCGAAAAAGGTGTCGGGACTCATCCGTCTTTATGACCCCTGTATCTCAAAGAAATCTCGTTATAGAAAATTTTCTCGGTCGTTTTGTGGACGATTTCAGCCCCAATGTCGACTGTGAAACTATTGGAACTTCTCAGACCATCCGTTCTGCCGCGGGGATGAGGATGTTTTCTCCAGTTCTCTCTGAAGCTTTTAAAGCAGTAGCCCTCACGTACTTCGGACATAATTTCGCCGATGAAAGAATAGAGAGAACTGGTTCCCAGATACATGTTTTTGTGCTTAGGAAATTACAGGAAGATATAAATCATATCGAACAGGCCAACTCCCAAGCTATTCTACTAACTGTCTGTCTTCTCATGTGTTTTGAAGTATGACCTACGTTTTTTACTTTTACTGCATAATCTCCCACTCGACATATCTCTGATATATGTAACACATTCTAGAGTTTTCGGCGCACAACAAGTGAGTCTCTCGTACATCATGCCAACGGAGCTCTGAAACTCTTGGAGTATCGAGGTCCGCAAAGCCACATGTTCGGAATCGATCATTCGTGCTTTGCTGAACTTCGGCCATACTGGGTCTGTCATATCCTTCCACTGATCGGGGTTCTCTCTTTATGAAGATTGACTGGCTAAATCACATATAGGTGTTCCTCGCCCTGGTCACAAGAAGGCCCACATTTCTTGCGAGAGAAGACTGGAAATCGGTACCGTTTTTAGCTGGTTCATCCTCCAAGGATCTCATGCATCATCTCCTAGATCAAGTCGTGGACATCCCTGCGTATCTTGCCCAGTTTGACCGGCTCATTGAGGGACTAAATTCGGGCTGCATAAATTATACAGAGGTAGCAACTACACAAGGCATGCTGTGGTCATGGGTAGCTGATCTTGATAATCGGTTACGCCAGTGGAAGAAAGACTGGATCGATTCAGTTCCATCACGCCAAGCCACTGAGGTAATAAGTCAAGGCAGCGATCCATTTCCTATCTTTCGATGCCGTGATCTTACCACGATGGATATAATTACTCCAACCACTCTCATCTACCCAGACCTGCGAATTGCCCAGACAATGAGTGTATATTATGCCTCCCACCTCATCCTTTCCGCCTCTGATACAAGATCAACTCCGTCTCTGCAACCTTCGCAGCAATACGAGTTTGCATGTAATATCTGCCGGAGCATGGAATATTTCATTCGCAAGAGTCCGGGCAAACTTATCAATCGTATGGCGTTTCCTCTTCGAGTTGCCTTTGATGTGTTGCCAGAGTCGGGTGTGGAGCGGGAATATGTGGTCAAAATATTTCGCCTGGTGAATGACCGGCACAAGCTAAAGCTTTGGGGAACAACCATCCCGGAAATATCATCGAAACGGAGAGATGTATGAAACCAGAGTGGGCGAGTGTAATTCCTTCCAGCATGACAAAGTGTTTTATCAGGGTTTTTTGTAGGAGGGAATCTGGCAGGCATGGGTTGTAGCTGTGAGCTTGATTCCTTGGTTTTGTATTTACCACACAGTGGGTGTCCCCTGTTATACTGTACCGTTCGTGACGGATCTGATTTGTTCCCCCCCCCCGAAGCTTTTTTGATTGTGGATTATAAATTTTTTTAAGTCCGGTCGATTCCAGTCCGCGTCCTATCTTATATCTCGAAATATTTCAAGCTTTTTACACACTAGCTTCAGATTTACTTCCTGCTGCGCGCTTGCCGCTAGCGTTATTTTTGTCAATTATATTTGATTAAATCGAGTGGTCGTTCATGTATGATCGTTCGATTAGCGCTGAAGGGTTTCGATTCTGAATATATAGCTTAAAAATGATCTATTTTATGAGTAATATTACTAAGTAACGAACAGTTTATGGGCAATCTAATGTAGATATATCAAGTCAATCAACCTTGACCGAAATTAAAAGGAAGAAACGCCCGACACAAGTCCCGACACTCAGACACTGAAGAAAGTAAGTATCATATTTCCGACCTGACCAGTTTGAAATGCTGGTGCCATCTTTCAGAATTTCGATTTTCTCCTCTAAAACATACCCTTTCCAGCGTGGAATGAGAACTGTCCACAAGTTCCAGTAAACCAGAGCGAGAGATAATCTGCAAATCCCTTAGTAGGCCTAGAAAGCTGATGGGGAGCCAGGGGGCGAAAGGGGATACATACATTCCGACACCAACAATCGCATACGTATTGTAGAAGAAACTCACATCCTCTTTCCCGTCTACCGGGGGGGGAAGAAAAGTGCAGCAAGGAGTCCGATGGATAAAATGATCGATATCCACACCGCAAATGTCCAAGATTTGAAAGGTCTTGGTAAGTCTGGAGCTCTATGTCTCAATATCAAAAGGCCAACTGAGAGTGCTAGCATGACGATCTGGGCCGGGTAACCTTCTACATCTAGGATAAAGATGTATACATCATTAGACGGCGACAAGACGATGACTAGAAATGAGGAGATGTAGTGGACTATGAATCCTCCTGGGGGGCGGTTGAAAGGAGGTGATGTCGCAAGAAAGCGCGCAAAGGGTAAGTAACCCTGTAGGACAATTTCTTGGTTAGGGCGAGCCTATCACCAAGAATTCATTATTATGAGATCATGCGGGTCTTTGCTAGATTATAGAGAACAGAAGCAGTGAATAGAAATCCTCAGGTTGTATTAATGACATACCGCTGTGAACGAAACGACCTATCGTTTCCCGCAGACGAAATTGCAATAGCAAGTGGCAGTGTGACATTGCCCAAGCCGAATCCAAAATACCTTCTCAAAAAGAACGCAGCAATAATCTCTCCACTGCGTTTAATATCGTCGAGGGGTATCACACAAAAATAAGCAATGTTGATCAGTAGATATAAAGATGTTGCAGTCACAAGAGCCGCGGGAGCCACGAGAGCCTCGAGTTTCAACGTAGGTATAGGATTGCTGACTTCGTTTAGAACGGTATTGGCATTGACCATCCCGGCATATGCATAGCTAACTTTGAACATCGCATTTGACAAAGTCAACATGCCCCAGTCCAAATGTCTCCATAGAAAGTCCTAGGAAAGTCCATCAGCCCAGGAAACAGGATCCGAATTATTTCTGATGGGTTGACACCACGACATAGATGCCGGTAGTTACACGCGATGAAGAAGACCAGGAAAACCTTTATCCATCCAAGGGCGTTCTGGATCCAGACTGCAGCTCGAAGAAAGCATCCGTGAATAATGACAACGACTGTCAATAGGCGGGCAGCAAAGAGCTTTCGTCTGAAGTCAGTTGCGTCATACCCAAAGCAAATATCAAACACTGGCCAAACACAACACAGTTTCCTGTAGCGAAACTCAACAAAACCTCTTGCACAGCAATCAATGTTGAGATGAGAAATCTTGGATATCGATATGTGAACTCAATATAGACTTTATGAGCCCCTGAATGCGGCAACATACAGCGATATTCTAACCATACAGCTAGATTTGTGGTGGCAATGGCGGCAACAACTTACCACATAGTTAGAGAGTGAAAGGTCAATGCTGCCAACGGACTCTGCGATCAGGCCCGGCCTTGCAAAGATGCCCGTGCCGATGATTCGCCTCCAATGTTCAGCATCAAAAGATATCAGAACATATAAATGGCGTGAAAACCCCCTTCGAATTTCTATCATTCCTGACGTCATTACTTTGGCGCTGGTATTTCTCCTTGGGAAACCACATCATCGCTCTGCGGAAATTTAGCAGTATCTCTGAGCCTTACAACAGAGGCGCAAGTTCAGTATATGTTCAGGCAAGATGAGATCGATGACCTGGCGGGCGTCCCCTCTTCCCCTAGCCCGCATTTTGGGCCGTATCACCAACCAGGTAGCAAATTGAGTCGGATTGCGAGCAAAACCAAGCTCGAAACCTTCCTGTCGTCACCAGAAAACACATCCAACCCAGCAACACCATAGACAACGGCTGCCACCAATTTATCGATGAAGTCACCTCAATGCTCACGGCACCTCGACAACCTCGATTCCGTCCCAGGTGTCGGCCGCATGCTGACATCCAGTGCATCGGAGCGACTTTGCCGCCCTTAACGAAACTTCACCACCACTTGGTTCTCCTGCAGTTATAACGATTCGTGCTCAATCTCCTATCATCCAGCCCCTCCATGCAGAGTTCCGTTGACCAGATCATCCAATCATCAATGCATTTTTATTTATTTATTTAATTTTTTTTTACGGGGCGTGCCCGGGAGTAGTGGTGCTGCAGTCTCTATTCAGTGTTGGGTGTGAGGCACATCAAGCAGCGGATCGAGACAATATCCGTAAGCTGTTGTACCCGGATGCAGTTGCAGTGTCGAATGGGTGTTCTATAGGGGTTGTATGGCCCAGACGGAAAGGTGCCACTGCTCTCTTGATGTAGATATCGCAGTCTGCGACAATGCTACCGTCTATTCATAGAATACGAAAACTTTTAAATTTAGTTATCGTCATCCGCAGGCCCATTCCGCCCGGGGATAGAATTTGCATTCCCTGCACAGGTTGTGCTGGAACTAGGCAGCTGCAGCTGCAAGGCTGTAAGAATAAAAAGCCGGAGGGGCAAAACTGGGATCTTATTTGCGCACGTAAATATGTCCAATGCAGGTGGAGAATATGGGATATCGTTGGAGGGTTCCATGTGGAGAATGGCATATGGGTTGTTATTTGAACCCTTTCATTTAGAGTGCGCCTATTTGCTTATTTCATGCGATGTGGCAACTTACTGGTGCATCAAGGATGTTGTATCTTTCATGAGCTCTAAACTCCTGTATTTATCAATGTTGGAGAATGATGGCGCCCAAATATTGTTCTTCATGTGTGATAATGTCAAGAAAGGTTGTGGATTTGATGATATGCGTAGACATTATTTTGTGCTTGTCCATAAATTAACCCAGTATAATTTGTAGGAAATAACTGATAAGAGAGAAAACAGAACTTAAAGAGAACCTCATGTATTCATTTCATCATTTTCCTAGTCATCAAGCACAAATGTAAAACAAGCGATTGTTTCAAAGTTCGTGCAAATGAAGATTCCAAAAAATATTTCAAAACAGACCAGAAATTCAAAAGAAGAAAGACAAAATTAGAAATGAAAAAAATATATATATCCAGCATGTATCATACATGTTTCATGTCCTCAAGAAGCACAGTGCGCCGGATCACTTCTCGCATGATGCTTGTCTAGTTTCAATCCCAGTCCCATGCATGCTATGTTTATATATTTAGGTAAAAATGCGATAATCAAAAAAGGACACCACCCCAGTAAATTCAAACTCCGGAGGTGGCAAACGCCAACCTCAACACAAAAGGGTCGACCCAACATTTTTGAGGTACCCAACGCCACAGTTAAGCAACGTGAAAGAAAGTAAAGATAAAACCAAAGAAGTAAATTATGTAAATGAGCAATCAGGTCAACGGTTCAGTGGAGACATTTGATGAAAACGAATGCGGAGCTAGCCAGCCCTGCTAGGACTGGGGAATCTCAGACGGAGAGAGCCGCAGATGCTTACCCTCTACAGGTCCGCACTATTGATGAGCTCGAAGTCGCCATCATCAGCTGAGAATCCATCGTCACGATGGGGAGAGGCTTCCTGAACTCCGACGAATTCATACTCTCGGACGAGCTTCTCCGTTTCCTGAGCTTCGAACTTCTTCAAGGCGTGAGTGAGCGCATCACCAAGAACATCGGTGCCCTGAATGGGACCAGTACGTGCGTCGAAAGAGTAGAAGACGTTCGGATCATCAGCAGCCTCGTTGGGTTCAAGAACATCGTCATCAGCAGAGGAGTCGGAGTTGTGGTGTTCTTCATTCAGGAACTGGCCCACAATATAGCGGAAATGTGACATCTTTTCCGCTGCCTTTTCGTCAACAAAACTCTGCATTTGGATTCGGTTGATCTTGACAGAACTAAAAAAACATTCGTTAGCATAAATTGGCACAAGGAAATAGCTATGAGGAGAGGAAGTTTAGCTTACCCTTTCCCAACGTGGCTTTCGGGTCTGTTAGGGCGAACTCGAGTAGTACCAGGGATCTTGACTGTTCCGGTCATCCAGATGTGAGTGTTAGGACGGATTCCCAAGGCCCATTTTGCTTTGTGATCATGGACACGCTTGGCCTCAGTAGCTGAGCGCCGCAGATCGGATTCTGGAAGAGGGAAAGATTCAGAGGCCATGAAGATGTCCATTAACAAGATTTCACTTGGAGGAGTACAGTAGGTAATAGATTAGCATCAACTAGATGCACGCAACGAAGGGTAAAGCCACAAGGAAATTATTAAAGAGAGTATTTCCGAGCCACCAGTGACTATAAGAGATGATTTAAAATCGAATGTACAATAATTGTATGCAAGAGAGAGTAGCTGATAAGAGTGTGATAGAGCTTCTATGAAGCGGAGGTAAGATAGGAGAGAATGGTCCAGGAATGTGATCAGCACGCGTGTTTTGAAGCTAAAGGAACCTTGATATGGAGGCTGTATGCGTGAGGCGTATGGATGAAGTTAGTAAGACAAAGAACAACCATCAGAGGATGATGATGAAGCTGGGTATATATAGAAGTTGGGGGAATGAAGGAGTCACCAGACTGAGGGAGGAATGTATTATGTCAGTCTTATCAGGCACAATCATAGAGTCATCGCCAAGACTGCCGGTACCCTTCCCAGAACAGTCTAGCGCCTTGCTAGCGGGCCGCTGCCATGTACTGTACCTGGGAAGACACTGTACTGTATGAACTGTATCGTATCGTACATACATACATACATACATACATATAATACGGTACATTTCGTTGCTTTCAGATACGGTTTAGCACAATTATATCAGAGACACTTTGGGAACTGAGACATATTACTTCCTCATGCGATATAAAACTCTATTTAGTAACCCCTTATTGTCTTCCTTCATACACTTGTTCGGGTTTTGCAAGGGCGCGGTTATAGATGAACTTTGTATACATTCAGACTTTATTTCCCTTATGCTTTTTAAGGTAGTGTGTCACCCAATCGATTCTGAGTTTCCATATCAGCTTGTCTCTCAAGGTACGCCATGCTTCGTTACGTAGAGGGTCGAGGAAGAAGGCCACGTTTATTCATGGAATAGAATCCACTGCACTAGAGCAGCTTCAAGAAGGTAGCGACTTTTTTTTTTTTTTTTTTTTTTTTTTTTTTTTTCAAATCAGCAGCCAGTTTATTCACATGACCCAGTTATAATGATTTAGTGTTATACAGCCTGGCAGCTGTTCACTGGACTTAATCCCTGATGTTCAATAGCTAATAATAGCTAGAGCAGTGAAGGTAAGTTGGTTTGCGCTCATAACTGCTGAATATATGCTGAGATATGAATGTCCTAAGGTTGAACTGCTTTGTTTTAATTGTTACCCCTTAAACAGAACTCTCATTAAATAATAGTGTAAAGAGAATTTATAAGTCCACTATATATACTTTTTTTTAAAAACTGAAGTAGAAATAAAGTTTCTTGTTGATTTTCTAGAGCCCTGCACATATAGACTATCTTTAACTATCTTTTCCCTTCCAGTACAAGATCAACCATTCCACTGGTTACGACATGGTTAGTGTACGATTTTGAAGAATCGATGCTAATTTTCATAAAATATCATTGCGTGAACATCGGATGAGTTCAATTTGGAGAGGAGATGGGCAGTTAGTTGCAAGAAATCTCATTATTTTGTGAGTTCTAAGGGGATCTGTTTTGGCCTGCATGAGGCAGAATAAACCAGTGGCCTCTAAGACGCCCCGTGAACTATTCTAGTTTCTTGTGTCTTTCCATAAGGTACTCAGGTACAGAGACTGATGAGTGGTCTACCCGCTACTCCACATTCCGAATAAAAGTGAACACTGAGACAGTTGAAGAAGACGTTAAATCAGCCTGGGTTGGACGAAGAGTCTACCCAGTTTGATATGGCTGAGGAAGAATACACAATGGAGGGCCCTAGTGGTCACGGCTGCAAACCAGCTACTGACTCTTCTGAGAGTATACCCTGTCCTACAATGCCTATCCCATTGCATATGTATAGTGCAAACGGCACAATTATGATGACTGCTGTGGATCTGCTTGCGTCCTGCCAACAGATGCTGATGGCTACGCATCAGGATTCTCCCATCAACAACAGTGGTGCCCCTGTAAATGACTCGAAGCAGGAGGTCCGTGAATACCAGAAGGAGTTGAGGCGTCATTAGAGATGAAAAACTGTGACTACATCCGATGGACCCAACTATCATGCGTGGAAGGTTGAGATCTTGGCGGATGTGAAGGTTATTGATGAGACTGATATTCGATGAAAAACCAGCACACAGCGCCTTCAGATGTGACAGCCTTGGAAAAGGAGAAGTGGATAGTCTGCATGAAAGCCTTTTATCATAGTATGTTGCAATCCCTCCTTGAACCTGTTCAGACGACAGTTGAAATATTGGAACCTAACAATAGTACGGCTCTTTAGCAGAAAATAAGAGAATTGATGACATTGCACACTCAAGGGATTGACTATCTCATATTTCAACGGAAGTATCATTGTCTTATCGTAAGGCATTAGGAACTGTCTATCAGCGCGGAGGACTTCTTCCATGATATGTTCCTCCATTCATGAGTGAATGTTACCTACCTACCAGTTGGTTACACGGATTCTGATTCGACACAACCATTTTTATTACTCGCATACGCAGTTGAATGAGGAAGATTAATTTTTTTTGAATTACAATCCCACAGAGAATATGGCGGCTGATGTTCTTTTGAAACATCCATACATGGTAGCTTTTAGACGTTTCTACAAATTGCTAGGGCTTACGGGCGAAATGGGGGGAAAGTGATGAATTTTCGTATATTGGGATTCCGCACGGCGGTGCGTGCCAGGAGGTTGTTGCGGCGTAGGCGAGCGGGCACCCCGAGCGGCCGCCCCGTACGTGATTCCGAGTATAGTTATAGGCTAATTATCCATCTTTCCCTCCAATATAAAATCAAACCATCCCACACTGTTTCATTCCACTAACTGAGACACTTCCCTACGCGATATCACTTGTATATTAGTTAGATAGCAAGTCTTCTCATCAATGAAGAATCAACCATCTCAACAGATTATAAGATCAAATTGCATGTTTTGAGATAAAAATATGATTTTTATTTAAAATTTTATTACATTAATAGCTATTGAATGAGTTTAATATTGACTTCATAAAAGAAGACTTTTTTTACAATAAAATTAGAAGATTTTATAGAAATTTTATATGATTATAAAAAGTGATTATATTTTCTAAAGAATCAATATAAAATATTAGTTTATTTTTAAATAAGCAGATTATTTTTTACTTCTTAATTAGAATAAAAGAAATTTTTATATTATTATTTTAAATTTTAAAACTTATTTTTTTAGTATATAAAGAATAACTATATAATTAGATATCAAAGTTCAGCTTAATAAATAAAAAAGAAATTAAAAACATATTAATAAAAAAAATAATGAAAGTATAATAATATATTTTTAAAATTACTTACTATGAATAAACTAAATATTAAAAATATTAAAATAAAATTATAATAAGTAAAACTATAAATATAAAATTAAATAATAGTTAATTATTAATTTTTAAAAAAAATTTAAAAAATTTAATTTAATAAATAATTTATTTAAATATTATTAAATATTTAATTAAATTATAAAAATTATATTTATTAAAGTTTTTATAATATTTAAGTCTTCTTTATAAAATATAAAATAATTATATTTAAACTTTAATTATATTATAAAAGATTTTTTTTATATTTTATTAAAATAAACTTTTACTTTAATTTTATATTTTATATATTAAAGTATTTATCTTTTTTTTCTTAAAACTTTTTTTATTTATTAAAATTTAATTTTTTAATTTTAACATAAGATTAAAAAATAGTTTTTGAGTTATTTTTAAAATTTTAATATTATTTTTATTGTTAAATTTATTTTTTTATTTTTTAACTTAACTTTTTAAATTATTTTTTAAATTAATTTATAATTTTTTTAGATTTTTTTTGAATTATATATTTTTAAAATTTTTAAAATATTTTAATTATTAAAGAATATTCAAATATTTTTAATATTTAATTTCTAATTACTAATTTTATTAACTATTATAAAAGTTTTTTAAATTGTAAAAATTTAGTATTAAAAATCTTATATTTTTTAAATTTTAAAATTATATCTTATAATTAAAATTTAATTTATTATATATTAAAAGTTATATTAACTTTTAAATATTTTTATTTATTTTTTAAATCATCTGAATATATAAGTAATAAATTTATTAATTATTTATAATTTTTAAATATATATATAATTTTTTCTTCATTCTTAGAAACTTTATAAATAGTAAGATTTATTAATAAATATAGTTTTTTTTATTAAAAAGGTAAAAATTTAATAAGAGTTTAGCGTATTTAGCATAATTATAGTAACTAAAAAGCTCATTCAGATTCAGATATAGATATAGATATGAATATAAATAGAAATATAAATATAAATATAAGATTTATCTACTCAATTCATAGAGCTTTTTGAGGAAAAAAAGTTTAGTATTATATTATAACTCAATCTAAAGTCAAGATGAAAGCTTTAACTCATTTATCTAACTAGTTAGCTATGATAAAAATACTAAACTATAATCAATTCTAAAAATATAGAAGAAACAAAAAATTAATAATTTTAATTCTAATTAAATCAGAAAAGAAATATTAGTTTTTAATAAGAAAAATTATAAAAAATATATAATTTTTTAAATTAAATTACTAAAAACCAATTAATTATATTTATGATAAAAGAAATTTTTCTCAACATAACTAGAATATGACTTAAACTCTTAAGATTAATGTAAAAACAATAATTATATTTTCATTTAAAGAAAAAATAAATTTTAGCAGAATTTTTCTTTTAGCTTATATACTTTTCACTTTTTACAGTTAATTTTTCTACTATATTTAAATAAATTTATATAAAAATAATATAAAAATATATTTTAAAATAAATATTATAAGTTAATGATAAAAAGTATATTTTTATTAATTATATTTAAAAATCTTATTTAAATTTTATAAAAATTAAAATATTAGTTGATTTCAATAAGAGCTTTTAATTAAGAATATTTTTGAATGAAAAATTAAAAAATTAATCAAATTTTATATATTATTTATTGTTGTATTTAATTTATTAATTAATTTAAATTTTTTTTTTATAAATTACTTCTTGTTAATAATTAATTATTTTATCTATTAAAGATAATTTTACTATAATTTTTTATATAATAATTTTTAAATAAATAATTTTTATAAAAACTTATTTTGATAATTTTAATATAATAAATTAATATTTAATTATGTAAGTAAGAGTAAAGATTTTAAATAAGAAAAAATCTTATAAATTAATATAGATATTAATGATAAAAATTATTAATCAAGTAAATTTATATTTATACTCATATTTATAAAGTATAAAATCTATATATATTTATATTATATAATAAAGATTTGTTAATATCTATACTTAAAATTAATATTTAATTAATAAAAAAATAAATAAAAATAAAATTATTAAAAATACTCATAATATTAAATAAAAATAAATATAAAAATAATTATAAAAATAAAAAAATTTATAATAATACTTGAGATAAAAAAACTAAATATTAAAAGAAGTATGAAAAACATTATAACTAATATTATAAAAAAGTAGAAATATAGATACTATAGTATTATAAAAAGAGAATAATAATAAATGAAAATATAAATATATAATTAAATAATAGCTAATTACTGAATCTTTTAAAAAAAATTTAAAGATTTAAAATATTTATATATATAAATAAGTAGTAATAAATTTCATCTTTAATCTTTTATAAAATAAAAAATTAGTAATATAATATTGATTTTATTCTTTAAAAAGTATTAATTCTAAATACTAATTTTTAATAAGCATTGATTATAAAGTATTAAATCTTGAGAAAATACTAATTTTTTAAATGATATTAATTCTTTATGAAGTGCTTTAGTAAGCAATATAAAAACAAGAAACTAGTATAAAAACTCTTAATATCATAGTTATTCTTCTCTTTTATAGACACTAATCTCAGTATCTTTAAAAAATATATATTTTTATATATTTATAAAGAAATAAAGTATTTATTAATATGAAGATAAAGATATAAACTGTTTAATGATATAGAAGTAAAAACATAAAATGTTCACTGATATAAATAATATGTGAGACTAATTATAAAAAATGATTATTAAAAAGTATTCATTGCTATGAGAATGAAGAGAAAATTCTTTTTTTACTCTTTTTAACTTTTTCTTTCTTGACAACTTTACAATTTATAACTCATAATATTCTGTACTGTTTTTCTTATTTCTTTTTTATCTTTACTTTTGCCATTGAAACAGAATCTATCTTTGCACTCTTTGAGTAAGCTTTTATAATTTTATCATATTTGATATAGCTACATGTACAATGGCAATTGATAGATATTTAGATTATGATTATTGATCATATAACTGACTTTGTCTTAGAGATATTCTCTGTGAGTAATGCTTGTTTAGACTGAGTAATTTATCTATGATATGTGATTTTTATCACTATGAAAAGCATTCCAGTCTTTGTCATCTTATGTATATATCTTTTATTCATGTGAGTATAGTGCATCTTTAGCTGCTCAGTATGATGATTAATTATTGCTTATCTAGCTTACACTCTCTTCTGAGTTGAGTTGACTGCTTGCTCTCTGAGACTTTTTATTTTTTGCAGAGTAAATGAGATTTGTGAGGGTCTGACATTATCAGATCAAGCTGCTGCATCTGATAACAATGTCGACAGCTTCCTTCTGTGCTGCTCATTCAGTGAAGGCCACTGCCTTGATTAGTGTTGCCCATTACACTCAGTGCTGGAGTGAGTCTGTTGGTACACTGATTGTGTTCTCAAAGAATGAAAAGTTAGTATAAAAAGTCTTGACATTACAAAGTTAATGATAAATTAATAAATTTTCTTACTTTTAATTTTATATCAACTCAGCAGTTGTTCTACAGTTATATGTCATTTGAAATATCATTAAAGTTTTAATAATATCTCAACGTCAATACCGGTTTCATAAGTGATAAAAGATATTTAATGATATGTAAAGTCATTTAAAAGAAACTTTAAAATGACTAACAGAAATCTTAAATAAGTTAAAAAGATAGAAGATATTCTTCTAGAATCAGAAGATAAAAATATGATGATTCATAATGTGCATTGAATTCTGAATCTCACTTTTAATATGTTGTTATTCAAAAAGCTAAAAGATCAAGGCTTCATTGTTTCGTATTTACTTTGTCATATTTCATCGTGCATGCTCTAAATGAAATGATATTTACCATAATGATTTTGTACACTATAAAGCTCCATTTATAAGATCGTTGAATGAGATTTGAAAATCAATGTACATCATTTGTTCAAAGTTATCAATCACATCACTCAATCCTACGATTATAGAGACGTGAGAGCGACAGTCAATGAATCTGATGATCAATCCAACAAATCAACTGTGTTCCCATGGAGGAAATATGACAGGAAGAATTACAAATCCTTTTGGTGTATAAACATTTTATCAACTTGTTTTAAAAGTTGTTAAAGCCAGCAAAATCTTTTATGCACGCCGAGATAAAATCTGGCACGGTGGTCCCCCGGCACGTGATACACGTGTATATTAGTTAGCTACCTAGAACCAATGAAGAACCTGTAGGACGTCTGAAGTGGTTGTATAGGTATCGGGGATGCTATATACTTGCGCTAGTCCATAGTTAATAGGAAGCCTAGGCTCCAACAGAACCAACCATCCCAACACTCTTTCATATTGTCCCTGTCACGAGATCTTGCCCAAGGCAGCGCGCTGCCCCTTTTACTCATATGAGTGGTTTCTCCGCGGCGCGCCGCTGCCCTATGACATGATAACGTGATTGACCACCAAACAATTTCCACCACCCAACAATTTCATAAATTCCAACCCAATTCTTCAACTTCAAACCTCATCATCATGGTCAATGAAGCTGCAATTCAGCTTGCAATTGAAGATTTAAGATCATAAGAATTTCCAAATTATAAGCAAACTGCTTTGAAATATAAAATCAGTCTAACTACATTGACACAGTGACATAAAGATAAGCAGATCTGCAGATCTGATATGACATTAAAATATCACAAAAAGTTAACCAACTCACAAGAAGAAACACTTATTCAGCATATAAATCATCTAGCAGGCCACGGCCTTGCTTCTACACCTCAAGTAATGCAAAATTTAGTGGTTAAATTCTCTAAAAAATCTGTTGAAGAGCATTAAGTATATTAATTTTACCTTCATTATAAAACTAAGCTGAAAAGTATTTATTTACATATAATTGATTAAAAGTAATAGATTATAGACAATTTTAACTACTTTAAAGGTTATTTCAAGCAAATTGATTAAGTATTTATTATCTTTTTCTGTCAGATTTACAGATTGCTAATAAAATGATTTTATTTCTAGTTAATTCATCTTATTATAAAATATAATTTTAAACTTTTAGATATTTACAACTATGATGAGAAAAAATTTCTAATTAAGTTTGAACATGCTACTAAGTATATTACTCTAGTTGAATTTCTGAAAAATAAGCATATTCCAGCAATTTAGAATAAAAATTGAAAATTCATCATCTTAGTTGCAGCTATTTATACAGATGATTCAAAAGTTCCTCTAGTACTAATATATAAGAAAAATGATATTTAGAATATTTGACTTAATAAATTTAAATTTGAAGATCAACAGATATATTTTAGTATATTCTCAAATGACTGAAACAGTGATGACTATAATTTAAAGTGATTGAAAAAGATACTTGATTCATATATAAAGAAAAGCAGCTGTAACTGATGCTTTTTTATATTAGATGATCATTCTTTTTATATTAATATGAAATTTATAGACTATACAGATAAGAATCAGATATTATTTATAGTACTTTTACTATATTTAACTTATTATTTGCAATTACTAGATGATAAGGTATTCATATCATTTATAAAGATCTATGTAAGGAAATTAGATTCACTACTATGTTAAGAATTTAACTATTATATATTTTTAAACATGATTTTTAAAGACTCTTTTATATAGCTTGGAATATAGCATTTATATCATCAAATTTACAAGTAGAATTTGAAGCTACGGAGGTTTATCTACTTAATTCTAACTAAGTGCTTAAGATATTTACTAAATAATCAATTACTTCTTCTGACACTCTTTAGTCTGCTATATCTACTACTGCTCATGAATTCTGCAAAGCTGTTAAACAAATTCATATATAGTAATCATTATTAAATACTAGTGTTAAACAAATTATTCATATTGATAAGAAGATTATTCTTGAGAATAAGCTCTTGCAAATCAAACTTAACAGTATAACTTAATCATTTCAAATAAAGCTACAGCAGTAAAAGTAAGATAAATCTCTTAAGTTATTTGATAAAGATAAATATAAGCAAGCTCTATTCTTTTCACCTAGTAAGATTGCAGTAGCTCATAACAATACACAGTGCAGAGCTTAACTATAAAATTCATAATAAGAAGATACTAGTAGTGATCTGAGTCTTGCAAGAGATGAGTAGAGCTGAAGAAGTTATAATAGATAAAATGATTAAAAATTCTTACTGATCATCATGCACTGAAATACTTTATGATTATTAAAAAACTAAATATATATCAAACTCATTAAGCAGAGTTTCTTTCTCCTCTTTACTATGATATTAAATATTGATTAGATAAGATTATCTTACTAATAGATATATATTAAGCAAATTTGAATAGATTAAAAAACAATAAAATGACTATGCAAATTTTTTAAGATCAATATTTCTTGATTTTTAAGTTATTTTCTTTATAAATGTCACTAGTATTGACTTCTCATATAGAAAGAGCATTGCAGAATACATATTATCTTTAAATAAAATTATCATCTTAATTGAACAACTGCAGCAGTAAACAGGTAATGAGAATAGTTTCTATACAATGAAAGATGACATGTTGCAGTATAATAAAAGACTAGTGATGCTCATTTAAAAAGAAGAAACTCTGATAGTTAAGCTGCTATAGGAAATTCATAATCAAGTTTCAACTACATACTTTGACAGATAAAAGACTCTTACTATAGTATAAATTTTGCTACTGATGAGTTCTCTGACAAACAGACATTCTATACTACATTCAAAACTATCATGTGTGTCAAATCAGTAAGATTCTGAGAGATAAGATCTCTGACTTGCTGAAGTCACTGTCGATATCAGAATGAGCATGACAGAATATTACAATGAACATCATGAATGTTTCAAAAAGCAAAACTAACTATGATATCATTCTGATTATAGTATGCTGAATAAGTAAGAAGACAATCTTTATTTCAATCAGCTGAGAGATTACAGTCTAGAAGCTAGCTCAGTTATTCATTCAATTCTACTGTGACGGGCCAACCACTGAGAACAGCCGATAGCTAGCGCGTATAAAAACAGAAAAGGAATCGTTAAAGGAGGAAGAAGGAACATAGATCTTGTGGGGGATTGAGCTCCCTCTTATAGGTAGCGGAGGTTCAGTATGAGGATTAGCGCTTTTGTAATAGGGGTTATAGGCGTTATACGGGTAGGAGGATATACGGATACACGGGTACACGGATAGGGGTTATACACGATAGGGGCAGGGGCCGCGTCGATGGCGCCATTTCGACAGTGTCTTGATAGCGCGAAGGCGTTAGCCTTTCGATAGTGTCTTGATAGCACGAAGGTGATAGCCTTCCAATAGCGTCTTCGATAGGGAGAAGGGATAGCCTGAGTATCATGGGGTTCTAGGGCGTAGCCCTTCATATCTACTACTCATACAATGAGGTATCTGACTCAATTGCCTCTGGCTACAGTCCTCAATTCATATCAAGTTTTTAAAATGAATTTACAAAAATTCTGAGCATAAAACTGAAACTCTCTACTGTATATCACATACAAACTGATGAACAGACAGAAGTCATAAATCAATATAACATCATCTGTCTTCATCTATATGTCAGTTTACTATCAGAATGACTGAGATGAGTGACTGCTCATTATAGATCATATCTCAGTAGCTACTTTAAACAATTTAATTGAAATTTCTCTCTCTCTTGCAGCAAATGAATATGAATTATAAATGTTGTTTAACTAGCAATCACTGTCAAAGAAACCCTACATGAATGAAAGAGAAACTGAGAAGAAGCTTAAAGCTTTGTTTATTGAATAAAAGAGATCTGAAATCAGACATGTGAAGATATAAAAGTAGTACAGAAATAGATGAAGAGGAAAATTAACAAACATCTTTAAAAGTCTGACTTTGTAGTAGAGATCTTTGTTTATTTAACATTAAAATCATATAAAATAAATTGATCAAGTTATAAGCTAGTAGAGCAAAATGCTGACTTTTTTAAAATTTTTAAAAAAGTAAGTAATATTTATAAATTGAATGTCTTCATAATGATAAAGATTCATTTAGTCTTCTTCTCAGACAAGTTATATAAGAACTCAAGAGACCCTCTCTAAGATTAGACTGTTAAGTTACTAGACTAAATTGAAATATACAGTAAGAATGAATAAGAAATAGATAATATACTAGCTAGCTGAATGAGTAAAGACAAGCTACAATATTAAATGCTCTAAAAGAAATTTAATAAAAATTTATCATAATACTTATTATTATTATTATTATTATTATTATTTATTTAAGATGTATTCAGTCAGTAACTATGATATCTATCTAGTTAAAACTAGAGTTTAACTATTTTACTAATTTAACTAATAAATAATAATCAATTCATAAACTTATAGAGTTTTATCTCAGAATAGTATAGCATTTAATAATCTTTTAATAAAAAACATATTTATAATTTTAACTTTAATTCAGTCCCTTTTTCAACTTAAATAAATAATAAAATAAAATAAAATAAAATAAAATAAAATAATAAACTTAATGTAAAAAAATCTTAATAAAAGTATTTTTAAAAATATTCTCAACTTTTTTATAGATTAAATATCAAATTTATTTGATATTGAATTTTATTCTCTAGAGGTAATTTTTATTTTTTCTATAAACTTAATTTAAAACTTTCTTCTTAATTCAATAATAAATAGAAAAATTATATTTAATTGATATAATAAAGTATTTTTCTTTTAGTTTTCTTTTTTATTTTATTATTTAATAAGCAATTCATCAGTATATGATCTGAATTTTCAACTATATCATAAAGATTATATCTATCAAAGTTTAAATAATCTTTAATTTTTTTTATATATATATTTTAAAGTAGTTATGTTCAAGTTTTAATTATATTATAAAGGAAAATATTTTCTTTTTGCATTTTATTGATGTAGATTTTCACTTTAATTTTATTTTATATCTTACATACTAAGTACTTTTCTTTTCTTTTTCTCAAATCTGTATCTATTTATCAAGATATAATTCTTTAAACTTTCTTTTGATATATGATCAGAATATAATTCTTTAAATTACTTTTTAAGTTTTAGTTTTAATTTTTATTGCTAAATTTACTTTTTGTTTTCTAGAATATCACTATGAGTAGATATTTAAAATAAGTGAATTTAAATATTTTTATTTTTAATCTTAATTCTTTCTACTGTTCTTTGAATTAATTCAAGATTTATCTGACTATTTTGAGTTTTATATTTTTAAAGTCTTTTTAATACTGTTTGACTATCTGAAAATATTCAAATATTATTAATATTTGCTTTCTGAGAGATCATCTTATAAGATATTATAAAAGCCTTCTGAATTGCGAATAATTCAATGTTAAAAACTTTATATTTTTTTTCTAAATTTTATGAAAACATCTTATATTTTAAAAATCTGATTCAGAATATTTAACTGCTATATGAGCTTTTTAATATTCATATTTACTTTTTGAACCATCTGAGTATATCAGTAATAAATTCTTTTTATTTATTTTAATAAGCTTTTGAGTATATGTATTTTTTTCCTCTTTTTTTGACAGTTCATTAATAGTAATATCTATTAATAATCTTAGATTTTCCTTTCAAGAATAGAGCTTATTATGATTTATACTTTCTATATTTAAGTTTAATAATTGATATATAATCATAATACCTATTCTATATAGCTGAGAAGATAATATTTTCTTTAAGTTACTAGAGTATTCATTCTAATATAGAAATCATTCTCTATTTAAGTCTTTTTTAGATATATCTAGAAGATATGAAATAGATATTCTCATTTAAATTAAATGATTTGCATTTATTTTCGTAATTTTTAGAGCATAATTTATATAGCTTTTATTAAATCTAATAGTTAACAGTGGAATTAGTGCCTCTATTTCCATAGCTCTAACTAGAGATGTTTTAAAAGCTTCTAAAATCCTTCTTAAAGCTTTATTCTATAATAGTTGAAATTGATTTATAAAGTTTTTTTGCTCTTTTCATTAAATCTCTACTGTATAATCTGATACGGAAGTTGTATAAGCTCTTTATAATTATCTTATTGCTTGAAAAGATAAATCTTTTTCTATATTAGAAAGTCTAATAATACTATTCAAAATTTTCTCAGTCTCAGTAATTCTTTTCTAAATATAAACTTTAAAGTTGAGCTTTGAGTCTAATCATACTCTCAGTTATTTTATAGAAGTTTTTAATTTTATAACTTTATCTTGAAGAGTAATAGTTTTCTCTTGTTTATTTTTTTAAAATAAAAATAAATCACTTTAGTTTTATTCATATTAAATTGAATAAAATTTTTACTTTTTTTCAAATATTTTCTTTATAGCTCTTTTTTATATTTTTACAATTTTCTTGTATAGATTTAGAACTAGTAATAAGCTTAATATCATCAATATAACTGAAAGTTCTTATTATATATATACTTTTATTCTTGAATAAATTAGCTATATATATAGCAAAAAAAAAAAATAGATAAAACTGAAGATTCTTAAGAAATTTCTATTTCAATAAAGGTTTTTTTTCTATTTTATTATATTAAAGAGAAGATGAATGCTTTTTTTTTATCATAAAACAAATAACTCATTTTACTAGAGA
>NW_011371358.1:542575-545961 GCF_000150735.1 Paracoccidioides brasiliensis
TGTGTCGGTTGTCTGATCAGTTCCCAAGGATCCCCAATTCCATACCCGAGAAGGGAAGCTGATAGATCAAGAAGAGCTCTATTTCATATTCAATCATGAGAGTTAACTTCTTTCTACTTGATTGCCATACTTACAATTTGTTTAATTTATTTATTTATTGAGTTTTCATAGTTGTTTTCTCAAAATTACTTTTACTATTTATGGCTCTGCTCCTTCTAGCAACTTCATATCTGAATTTCTTATTGATAAGTCTATCACAACAGTTAGTATTTTGTTGATGCTCTGGCTTAATTGTTGATCTTTTCAAGATACTTCTTGAAATTATTATAATTTATTCTTCTAATATCTTATCTTCAGATGTTTATATATTTAGTCAAATTAAATATTAATTTTTTATATTCAATTATATTTTTTACTCTGCTAGCTCTCTGATTTATCTTAGAATTATGTCAGTACTTTTCAAATCTATCAGTAATATTGATATATTGAAAAAAAAAAATTCATCTATTTATAAATATATAAAGATAATTTTTATAATTAAAGTCTTTCTCTGATTATTAAAGCTTATAATCTGATAACTTTTTTTCAACTCTTCATAGTTCATCTCTAAAACTTTAATATATTTTTATATGATATATAAATTAATAAAAATAGTAATTTACTTTAGAATTTACTAGTAATCTTATAAAAATAATATATTTATTAAAAGCTACTTTAATATATATAGTAAAAAAATTTCTACTTATTAAATTATTTATATTTAAAGTTTTTAATATTATTATTCTATCTGAGAAGAAAACTTCTCTCAGACTTAATTATTTTTTGATTTGATGATAGTAGTCTTACTGCCTAATTTTTTCATTTTCATCTTTTGCTTATATGAGCAATTCTATATTATATGATCTTTGCTTTAGCAGTTAAAGTTTTTCACATTCTTTTTCCAATTCTCATTCATTAGTTTATACTTAGATATTTATAATAATACAGTTGATATCAATTTACAGTTATTTTGAATTGAGAGAATTTTTTCATAGTTGTTCTGATATTGTTTTAAAATCTTACTATTTTATAATCATCAATTATTTAAGTTAAGTATTTTATTGAGATAATGAGTAGTTTAAATATTGATATTTTAAATCTCACAAAAGATGATATAATTGATATAAACTACTGTAATCATATATTATAGATTAAAGAAGAGCTTATGAAGAAAATTTACTTTATAATTATTTTTTTAGAATTTGAGTTTTTTTAATCAAATATAAAAACTTGATTGCAAATACATAACAGTTATCTTCATTTTTCATTATCAGCTGTTGATATTTCATCTTTGTATTTTTTTACTTATCAATATTTTCAAATATTTTCTGCACATTTTTAAATACTTTCGTTACTATTTTAAACTTTTCTAAATAATCTTCTTTTATTTATAAAGTTAAATATTTTACACTTTTATTATTTATTTAATTTTCAATAAAGATAATATAGTGTTTTTCTATTGAAAAGTGATCAGCATTGATAGTTAGCTTGCATTTCATTCTTGAGAGTCAGTTCTTAAATATTAATTCTTCCTCATCAATAAGAAATTAGATATTATCAAGCTTTACTGATTATTATATCTAGTATATATTTATCAGTCTGATTTATAAATCAAGAAGTTTACAGTCTCTTGTAAAGTATTTCATTTTTCATTTCTTTATCAAACTATTTATTTACTGATTTATAATATTTATTTGTTTTTACTAATTATCTTACTTTAATTGAAGTCCTTCTATATGATTTTTAACTTTATTCATAAGGTTAGAATGTTTTATTACACTCATCTAAGATTCTTTTTCATTAATATAAAAAATAGATTTATAGATAGAGTTTTTTTTAATTTGATCTCTTTCTCTATCTGAGTTATATTATCTTAGTTTGATTTTTATAAATTATTAAATTCTTTAATAGCTTTTAATATGCCTATAACCTTTTTAAAAATTGAAAATAAAAATAATTAAAGATTTTTTTTAAAGATTTTTCATCTAATATCTATTTTAAAAAAGTAAAAAAAAGAAATTAATCTTAGTATTATATTATAGCTTCAATCTAGATGAAAATATACTGATATTTGATTGTTAACTAGATAAGCTACTTCAATAAAATACTAAGATAATTTCTAAAAAATAGATTTAAAAAAAACTCTATTTTTATATATTTTTTTTAGTATAAATACTTCTTTTTTAAATATAATTGCTAGATTATTGTTAGGTAGTCTCTATGAGATAATTGTTCATTAATTATTTATTTATAGAGTAATTGCAGAGTGATTACTATATCATTACTAGACAATTGCAATTACTCTTTTCAGCTTAGTGATCTTATATCATTATAGTAATTTGCAATTTAAAAGACTTTTACAATAGTTAATAAGATTATCACATAAAAATTTAATATTAACCATATTTAAATATTTGTAAATACTTAAAAAGTATTAAATAAATCTTAAATTGATATAAAAAACAGTTAAAAAATTAAGTAAAAAAAGTGTACTTTTATAATAAATTGTTTTTACATATTATATTCTGAAATATATCTCATTATTATATATTTTAAGTTACTTTTTTTAATTATTCTAGCTTAACTAGATAAATATTATAATTAATAATTAAATATATTTTAAATAATAATAATAATAATAATAATAATATATTTTTAAATATTGAAATAAATAAAAATAATTATATTAACTCTGTTAAAAATTATTATTATATTAAAATATAATTTTATTTTTTTATACTTTATATAAAATATACTTTTTATTATTATTATAAAATAAAAAGTTAAGAGCTACTCTTATAAAGCTAGAATTATAGCTTTATTAATATAAATAATTAATAATCTTTTTTTATATTAATGATATTATAATTTTATATTATAAATATTATTAAGTAGTATTTAATTTTTATATTATAATGCTTAGTTTTATCTATAAATCAATTTTATGATATAAGTAAACTAAATTAATTTTTAGAAATTTAAATTATTCATACTGAGATATGTAAATGATATTTTTTAACCATATCAAGAATCATAAATACTTTCAGAATATATATATTTTCATAATATAAACCTTATGCTTTTAATCTCTCTCTACCTACAACATGAAATAAAGAGGTCTGTTTCAAATAAAGTATTATTTCCTATTTATTTATGTATTTTTAATATTACTCCTGTTTTCTCCTCATATAAGAGTACTTTAATTTGATTAAAGTCTTTCTTTACTTGGTTATTTTTTTAATTGAGCAGTTACTATAAAAGAATAAAAATAAAAATAATAAAAATAAAAAAAACTATACAACTTCTCTTTTTTTTTGGCTTCATCTCCATCAGTTTTGATTTATCTC
>NW_011371358.1:545971-593705 GCF_000150735.1 Paracoccidioides brasiliensis
GACTGACCGGTCTGCTCACTCCCGATGATGCGCTGAGTTGATGGTCTGGGGAGGACACCATGATTTCTTTTGCTTCTGGCGGTTCTTGCTCCTCCTTTTCTCACTTCAGAAAAACGATGCTGAACCGTTTGATAGATAAACTTACTTCCCATGTCCAGCAGGAATGTGACGAGAAAAGTAGACCGCAGAAGATAACCCTCCAATCATGGTTCTTATGAAAACGATAATGATATTTAGTCTCGTATTCTCCAGCTTTTCCAATTTCTATTGTTGATGGTATGGAATATAGAATAATGAACTTACCCATGCCTTCTGCCGGCAATCCACAGTATTCCGGCAATCGACGTCGGTATGACACTAGATAGGTATATTTTGTTAGTTTTGCTGAGATTAAACTACACTTCATGTTTCAACGAGATTAAGGCTCTAGAGGGAAAATGTTAAATACGAACATATAGGTTCGGGGAACAGTAATCCCAAGACGGCCTCTGTGGTATATCTTGCGACTGCCCTGAAGAAACTGCGAGACTGAGAGATGGGAGGAAAGCAGCCGCTGCAAAAAGCGCATGAAGTGATTTCATGTTGAGATATATTTTTTATCTATTATTCATCTCTTTATTTTTTGATTGTCTGGGTTCCCTCATCAATGTATATATTAAAGGTCGCTTTGAAATATAGGTTATATACTTCTGGGAATCGTTCTCTGTTAAACATATAGGCAAAATTATAGATGAATCTCATCAGATGCGTCATTTTATTATCCAATATCCTAAAGCCTTGGGTGATACAACAGTTGAATCAAATTATAGTTCAACCACATCAAACTGTAGTTCACCAAGAAGCTTTGAACGACCCAAATAAGAATATCTACCGGCACATTTGCCATATTTGCCCTGTCCCTGGGGGAAACCCATGTCCAAGCTTTCGTGCGTCAGGTGGCCGTTCGTCAGGTGGCGTGGTCAGAGGCACACATCATCCAACGGTGGAAAGGGGAAGTTGAGTTAGGGATAAGAAACTCCCGTTTTTTCATCGCAAGGTCCACCAAAGAATCTCAATTTCATACGTGCCATAATCAGCATGCGGCTTTGACTTCTTTTCCCCCCCCCCCCTTGAAACAGCTGCTAGTTTTGCATGGTACATCCGATCAAGATAAAATTTCCAGTGTCTCCTGATACCACAACGTCAGGTTAGTTAGTTACATGTTCAGCGCTGTTTGCGCCCTTTGGCATTGCGGCACTGGCCTTCTCGGCTCTCGCCACTATGCATTCCCACTACCACTCATTGCACGGTTGAAGATTAGCCATGTATATATAGTTGATGCCAATTTCATAGGAGCAGGAGCTGGTGTTGAGCCAGTAGGTAAGGGTAGGTTGGCAGGATGGTTGTGGTAGAACAGCCGAGAAATTTGGCAATCGCCGGACGTTAGTTAAATCCTGACATGATCGGTAAACTCCTGGGACGAAGAAGTTGAATAGGCGGATAAGGAAGACTTTTACATGGTTGCATGGTTCATGTACTAACTACCATTCATTGTTTCCTGTGGGTCAAACTTCAACTCTGCTTCCCCACGATCTGAGCTAAGTTAATTAAGCGATCCACCAATCGGGAGTCAGGTCCTTATCTTTACCATGGATCTTCTAAGATTGTAAGACGGGTGAGAGGGGTGAAATACCAGCCGCGCGAAATATTCTAAATTCTTGAAGACCATTCCTGATACGGTCATATGACAATAAATTCCATCCTGGGTATTCTCTTGTCAAAACGCAAGCACAGTGCTGCAGTGTGAGCTCAAGACAGAGTTTTGTATTTTTATCTGAAGGCGAAAGCATTAATGTAATTTTATCATCTAATGAATGCTCTCCTATGGTTTTTCTTCCTTTATTTCTATTTTATAGTTCCCGAACTCTTAGTTACTTTCTTTTTTCATCAAAAGAGTAATCTTATGCATAATGAATTCGTTTTAACCAGCTAATCAAAAGTTTGATTTGTAAGACTAGGAAGAAAATTCAATATTCATCTTACTCTATGGTCTAAGTTTGAGTTACATTGTAATGATGCGGCGGCGGAGATGGGGGAGTCAACAATGACATCGCGTAGAGAAGGTTACTTGAGAAGCTGAATAAGTGGGCTTGACTAGTTAACGAAGTAGACAAGCATATTGCCTACAAATAGAAGAGTGGAGGCAGAAGTGCCTTCTAAACTTCATCAGTGGCATAATTCTCATAATCTTCTGCAGTGATTATCGATACAAGACTACCCTGGTGGTGCGGAGAAATTTGTTTCCATGACCAAGAGAAGGGCAGTTGGTGCCAACATTCGACATATCTCAGTGTTTTAAAGGTTTAGGTGTCCTAGCAAACCCTCATTGGCTGTTGACAACATTTTGAGAAGTTTTATAAGTTTAAAAGAATAATTCTCATAAACTTACTTTAAGGATGAAGAAGTATAAAATTAAGTTTAACAGTTAAAGAAAAGCTTATTTAAATTACATGTCACTAGATCTGTGACTTAAAGTTTATTTCTCATTGGATTACTTTTATTTCAACACTATTCAACTAATGTATTTCCCAAGCAAGTGCAACACCCAAGTGAGTGCAATACCAAAACCAACCAGAGCTCAACTCATTAGATTATAATTCAAAATATCTCAATGCTACAACACTCAATTAAAGTATATTAAATTACACACAGTTGAGAACATCTTAATTATGTATGTCTGAGAATATTACAATTGCTGTAGTATTATAAAGCTCATTAGCATGAAGCAGATACAGATAGTGAGAATATATGAAATTGAATAACTGACTGTTCAATAGATGCTGCAGACTCTGCAGATGCTGCAGATAAAGCTGTTAGGCTCAGCGCCCGACCGAGCCCGACCGAGGCCCGGCGCCTGGTTAGACTCGACCCGGCGCCCGGCGCGTCTGACCGAGCCCGACCGAGGCCCGGTGCCCGGTTAGACTCGACGTCGGATTAAGCTCGGCGCCCGATTAGGCCTAATCCTCATCACGTGACCACGTGAACCATGCGGGTCCCCCTTTCATCCCATCAAGCTTAGTATTTCGTTATATAGCAGTTAGCAACGCAGAGAGTTTCCTTCTTATGCAGCTCGCATTCGCACCCTAACAGTGGGTTATTGCCAATTTTCATGGGACCAACTCCAAGCCTCCATCACTCCTTATTCTTCTCTTTTTCAGCTTCATTATCCTTACAACACTTGATTTTTCTATTGGTATCTTTAATAGTGAGAACTACCCCTACTTGAACCTGGTGATAGGTTGTTTTAGCTCTGTGGCATTTACTGGCATTGAGAAAGTTCTCTAATTCAGTGGTCTGTTGCTCATTAAGTTCCACATGAATTAGACTTGCTTTGAATATCTTGTTCAAATGACATGTCAAGGTGAGTGATTTCAAATCAAAAGTATCTCTAATACTTTGTATAGTGTTTTCCACTATATTAATATGGAGTTTCAGCTTTTGGATTGTCTTTGATGAGGATAGCTGAGAAGAAGAGATAGATATGTGATCTGAATCATTCTCATCTTCATAAATCTGCAGTAAAGGAGGTGATGAGATTCACTGCTTAAGAGTGTCAAGAACTCAGTCAGAATTCCATGAATATATGCCATGTTGAGCCCATTCTGCAGCTATTGTATCAGATTTAAAGATCTGCTTTCACATAGCTGTTACAAACTTAAGGGAACACCCCGCATGAACAATCAAGGAATCATTGGGTAGGAATAAACCTAATGAGAGGGCTGACAGAGACTAAGTGACGGAACAGCAGGACATGTTTCCAGAGAGGGTACAGATCACGTGACTGATAGATTGGTATGACTGATAGATTCATCTATCAAACCTATCAGTAGATTAGTATGATCAGTATATCAGATCTACCAGATCTACCAGAGGATTTCATCATGTATATAAAGACGCTCATTATCCTTAGGATCAAGGAAGCTTATCTTCTTGATCATGATCAATTTCATTACACTTTGAGAACACTCTACCTTTCAACTATTCTATTCAGTTATAATCATAGTTTTGGTTCTCTTGAGATACTCTTCTACCACATCTATGTCTCTTACAGATCATTAGAGTCTTAGACACCTGTCTTAGCTATTATCAGTAATAGAGATTAATATTTCTATTGTTCAATTCTAGTGGCAGCTGATCTTTCTACAGTGATCAAGTACAATAAGATACTTAGTTAATCTGATCTTAATTGACTCAGATGAATGCTTGCTGTAACAGAGCCAAGTCCAGTTAACATTGATCATCTCTATATCTGAGGTCATGGAGAACCTTCTGCTTGAAGGAAATATTTATTGAGAAGTCTGTACATGAACATATCTTTATCACAACAGATGAATCAAGATAAGATACCTCTGAACCTTTAATGGAAATCTAACAATGACATCATGAGCTGGATCAGTGATGAATGGACCAAAGAGAGACATACAAGAACTAGTAAAGGTGAACAAAACCTTGACTGAGAAAATCAAGATGTTGGAATTTGCTATAGCCACTAGAGGAATGAAGGTGAACCCACCAGTATCATTCTCAAAAGAATCAGGAAAACTACAAGTCTTTTTGACACAGATAGATGTCTACCTCACTGCCAACACATCTAAAGTCATGAGTGAAGCAGACAAAGTCTTGATGGCTTTGACCTATCTATCTGAAGCAGTCTTTGACTAGTTTGAACCAAGAGTCAGAGAATGATTCCATGAAAAGAAAGAAGATCAAGATGAAAACACTGAATGAGTCTTCAAGAGATATGACAACTTTGTTAAGCTACTCAAAATGACATTTGAAGCAATAGATGAGAAAGGCACAGCAACTCAAAGAATCTATCAGACAAGGTAAACAGGATTAATAGCATATTATACATTAGAATTTCAACAAATAAGCTCTCATTTGGACTGGGATACTGAAGCATTGGCTTCCCAATTCTATCAAAGACTGAAGGAGGAAGTAAAAGATGAAATTGCAAGAGAGAAGAATAAACTGAACACTCTACAAGGCATGATAGAACTTGCAGTACAGATTAACAACTGCATGTATGAGCAATGCTGGGAAAAGAAAGAGCAATACTTCCACAACATCAGAACCCAGAAGAAACAGAGCGACTCTTACAGACCATGATCTATGAAGCTCAATACAACTGTGAAGACAGAATGCTTCAAAGAAGAAAAAGAACAGCAATGTCAGAGAGAAAGATTATGCTTTCTATATGAGAAATCAGAGCATATGACAAGGCAATGCCCTCAACACAACAACAACAGGAAGCTAAGGACTATATGGGGAGGGCATCAAGCAACAAAATATCTGCAGGCCATCAAACAGCAGCTGAAGACCTCTGAACAGGCAGAAAATCCAACAGAGGATAAAGAAGAAACCTAGGTGATAAGAATCATCAGAGCTGGATTTCAACATTACTAACTCAGTTCTGAAGTGAGGCAGTATTACCAGAGATAGGCAGAAAGAAGAACACTTCAGTTCTGAGAAAATCATAAACAATTCACATGGAAATTTTATGAGAAATGAGTTCAAAAATTATGAGAAGAAAACAAATCACTCACATTCAGACTAAAACATTCATAGTGTGAATACCACACTAAGTAAATGAACAAAGCCATTTCAGAATCAACTCATCTATGATATAAGGAATTTGAAATAAACAGATATGAGTATAAATATCATTAACAAGCACAAAGAGATGATATCAAATGACAGCAGACTGATCTGAACCACTCTTATCATAGAACATTCTACTCTTATAAAGTGAAAGATTGTATGACATGCAGAGAAGAAGAGGATGATGAGGAAATATCTGATTCACAGAACATGACAGATCTACAACACCTAGAACATGGAAGACTTCATTGATTATTTTGCTTTAAAGATAACTGTATTATATATATAAAGAGCAAGAAGAACTCAGAATATTTTCCAAGAAGAAGAAAACAAAAAAAGAGACATCTTTATCATATCATATCAGTGTATAACAGTGATGATAATGAAACTGCTCACTGACAGTGATAATGATAAAGATCTCATCTCAGAATATGTTGAAAGTATCAATGACACTGATTGACAAAAGATCATTATAATGCTCTCACAACAACTTGAACTTCTCCAATTCAGAATACAGCAGTTTGAAAATATCAACTATGAAAAGCTACAGAAAGCTAAATCAAAGACTACCAACTGAGAATGCTCAGAAGTATCATGAATACTATGCTGAAGCAACAACTGCAGAATTCATAAAGAGAAGAAAATGAAAGAAGGATATTACTCATATATATCATGATGAGAAGGAGATCATCTCAGAAGAATCTCCTACAAACTAACCTTCATGCCAGAATGGCTAAAAGAAGACCTTAGACTGAATTTGAATCATGAAAAATATAGAGAAATAGCCTGGACATACTGCACTAACCACAGTTGCACAGAAGTGTACCATGTGTATCATAAGCATAGAGCACAGTGGAGATTGATAGAACCCACAGATATATCTGAAGAGGAAAGAATTCATTGATACAAGATTAAAGAACAAATACTGAAAATATGCTACAACACAAAGTGTGATGAAGTGAATTCAGATTCATGGTGTGAAGTGATCAGACTGATACAGAAAGAGAATAACAACCTCAATTGATGAGAAGATGTGAGAAACATTGAGACACTGTGTGTGAAATGCTGAAAGACAACATATCAGTTGATCTCAGAGCAATACTAAAATCATCAAAAAATGACTATATTACTCAGAATTAGTGTCTTGAGATAGCAAAAGAGGATAGCAGTTAGCTGCCACAGACAGATCACTGCACTTGAAGTTCTTAGTAGAACTAGAAGGACAAAGCACACATGTACTACTAGATTCAGAAGCAACAGGTATATTTATGAAAAAGAGGTACATGGAGAAGGAAGCAATTCTGACAAGACAGAAAAAGAATGATTATCTTCTACAGAGACTAGGTGAGACAGATCTAGAATAAGTCAACAGAGAAACATACTTCATGACAATGAAAACAGAAGACTATAAAGAAAGAATTGTATTTGATATAACACAAACCAGGAGCTATGATATGGTACTAGAATACCCATGGCTAAAAAAACACAATCTGAAGATTAACTGGTGTGAGGAAAAGATAAGGCTAACAAAATATGAATATTTTTTGAGACTAGACACTTAGTGACCCAGCGACCACAGCACTGAATGGACCAGAGGCATAGCTATGAACAAAGAGATTTGAGCAATAAAGAATATTAGAATGCTTAGAGAGATGGAAGAATTAATAAGTTTGCAAGCTATGATGGGAACAGCAATATCAGAGAAGTATTCAGAATTCTGAGAGTTATTCTGAGAGAAGGAATTGTTGCAGAGTCTGCTGAGACATCAAGATTGAAATCATGAAATATCAATACAAGAAGACAAGAAACCAGTCTACTCAGCAATCTACTAAATGATAGAGAAAGAACTATCTGAAATTCAGAGATATTTGAATAAAAACAAAGCAAAAGAGTTAATATGATCATTGATATCATCAGCAGAATACTCAGTGATCTTTGTTCTAGAGAAAGACAGAAGTCTACAGTTATGTGTAGATTACAGACAGCTGAACAGCATAATGACAAAGAATTGATACTCTTTACCCCTCATCAAAAAGATACAGAACAGGTTTCAAAGAGTAATATGATTTACCACACTAGACTTGAGAGGAGCCTACAATCTGGTAAGAATGAAGAAGGGTGATGAATGGAAAACAGTATTTACAACACAGTTTGAACTTTATGAATATTTGATTATATCTTTTGAACTCATCAATGCACCAGTGATATTTCAAGCAATGATAAATCAAGTATTGTATGAATACTTGGACAAGTTTGTGGTGACATACCTAGATGACATATTGATATACACCCATGGAGACAGACTGGACCATGCAGAAAAAGTCAAGATGGTTTTGAAGAAATTACAGAACAATCATCTACTGTTGAAATCAGAGAAATGCAAATTCTTCAGAAAAGAAGTGAGATTTTTAGAACACATCATCTCAATAAAAGAAATACAAATGAATTCAGACAAAATAAAAGTGATAATAAACTAGCTCATATCTAAGAATATTATAGAAATATAATTATTTCACAGACTAACAAACTACTACTGAATCTACATTGAATGATTTTCAGAAATAGCAAAAGCACTGACAATACTCTTCAAGAAGAACACACTCTTTGTGTGGAGAGACAAACAGCAACAAGCATTTGAAAAGATAAAAGATGTATTTCAGCATAGAGAATATGCAAAGACACTTCAATCCCAGAAAGTCATGCATTATGGACATAGATGCATCAGACTGTGCTATTGAAGCAAGATTATAGCAGTCTGGTGAGCAAGAAAACCTATGACTCATTGCTTGTTTTGCAAGAACAATGGCATTAGCAGAGCAAAATTATGATATACACAACAAATAACTGTTAGCAATAATGAATGTGTTGAAGAAATGATGAGTATATCTGAAAGAAGTCAATCATTAAGTTATGATACTCTTGAACCATCACAATCTACAATACTTCACTATCATGAAGGAGCTAACATGACAGCAAGCGAGATGGTCAGAAACACTGGCAGCATATAATTTCAAGATCAAACACTGCAAAGAAAAAGAGAATATTTGAGCTGATGCTTTGAGCTGGAGATCAGATCTGATGATCAAGCAGAAACAGAGACAGACACTCTTCAATGTGAATGAAGACAAGAAAATGATCTTCAATTCACAAGCAATAAGAGCAACCTATGCCATTACAAAAAAAACACCTATACTCAACAAAATAAGAGTTTTGAATGAAGACTTGTGGGAGAAGATCAACAGAAAGACAGTGATGAAGGAGGGACTCACACTGTACAAGAAATTTATATATATACTAAAGAAGGTATGAATGGAAGTGATGAGAGAAGAACATGATGCTATTACCTCAGAATACTTCAGCATTGACAAGATTATGAAGAAAATCACAAGAATGTATTACTGGCCAGGAATGTAGGCAGATATATAAAAATATATTAGAAACTGTGAAACTTGTGGAAGAAGCAAGTCAGACTGACATGCATCATACAGATTACTGCAATCAATATCATAGCTAAAGCAACTATGAGAATTGATTGCAATGGATTTTATAGTCAAACTGTCAAAATTCAAAGAATCACAGACAAGAGAAGTATATGATTTGATATTTACAGTCACAAACAGACTGATGAAATACATCTGCTTCATACCATATTGAGAAGTGACATCAGCACCAGAGACCATACACATTGTACTCAGAAATGTGTTTGTGAATTATAAAATGCCAAAAGAGATTATAATAAATAGAGACATGAGATTTACTTCAAAATTCTGACAAACTCTAACAGCATGATTAGGAATAGAAAGCAAGCTTTCAATGGTCTATCACTCACAGACAGATAGACAGACTGAATGATTGAACCAGACAATGAAACAATACTTATGTTGTTATGTCAACTATCAATAAAACAACTGGGTAGAATTACTACCCCTAGTGCAATTGACATATAACAGTTTGAAAAATGCAATCACAGAGTACACATCTTTCTTCATGAACTACAGAAGAGAATCAGACATCCTACAGAAAAGTCTACCAGTCAAGACAAGAGTATAGAAAGCTAAGTTAAGAGCAGAATAGTTACAAGAATTGCATCAACATCTGTGAAAGAAAATCAAATTCATCAGCAAATGAATGAAGCACTACTATGACAAAAAATGCCAGAAGGTACCTCATTTTAGAGAGGGAGAGAAAGTGTTTCTATTACAAAGAAACATCAAAATCAGATGATCAAATGAAAAATTAGACCACAAAAAGTTAGAATCATTTGAAATTGCAAGAAAAACAGAACCAGTTAATTACAAACTTCAATTATTGAAAACTATGTGAATACACCTTATTTTTCATGTCTCACTACTGGAAATAACATCACAAAATGCTAAATAATACAGAACAAAAGTCAATCTAAAAGAAAAAGAATATAAGATTAAAAGAATTCTAAACAAATAAAGAATTAATGAAAAAGATCACTACCTAATCAAGTGAAAAGAATGTGATATCTCAGAAAATATCTGAGAATCTATTGAACATCTGGCAAATGTAACACAGATGATTCAACAGTTTCATTGATGAAATTCAGAGACTGATTCAACTGAGTGAGCTGTGAATCAGAAAGTTCAAAAGAGAAGTCATCAATAGTTGTGAGAAGCTGCTCCACCTCTTGTTGATGAGCAGCTTGTGCCTCACACTGTTTTTTCTCCTCCTCTTCTAACTTTTTCAATTCCTCTAAAGATTTCATATCAGATTTGAGAAAATGACTAGCACATTTATGGAGAAACTTCTTTTGTTTTTGAAGACAAAGCAACTTTTGAAGGGTTTGAGTCTTTTCTTCCTCCAACTTCTCCTGAGCACAGTATAACTTGTTCCAGTCAGAATGAGAAATGCTGGAATTCATGACACAACAACAGTCAACTTGAACACATTCACTATACTTTTTCAATTTATCAGATTTAATGCAAGGGTGATTTGACTGTGAACAATGAAGGCAAGATAAGAGCATGATAAAGTCTTGTCTATTGATATCAGCAGCAAGTTCATGACAGTGAATCATCTGACCACAGACCATGATGGTAAAATGAAAGAAAAGAAGACTTACAGAAATGAAATCCAACAAGATACAGAAGAACTACTATTTATGACAAATTGCTGAGGACAGCTCAACAAAGAAAGAGGGAAATGATATTACAAATCTAAGAAAACACCCTACATGAACAATCAAGAAATCATTAGGTAGGAATAAATCTAATAAGAGAGCTGACAGAGACTAAGTGACAAAACAGCAGAACTGTTTCCAGAGAGGGTACAGATCATATGACTGATAGATTGATATGACTGATAAATTCATCTATCAAACCTACTAGTAGATTAGTATGATCAGTATATCAGATCTACCAGATCTACCAGAGGATTTCATCATGTATATAAAGACGCTCATTACTCTTAGGATCAAAGAAGCTTATCTTCTTGATCATGATTAATTTTATTACACTTTGAGAACACTCTACCTTTCAACTATTCTATTCAGTTATAATCATAGTTTTGATTCTCTTGGGATACTCTTCTACCACATCTATATCTCTTACAGATTATTAGAGTCTTAGACACCTGTCTTAGCTATTATTAGTAATAGAGATCAATATTTATATCATTCAATTCTAGTGGCAGCTGACCTTTCTACAGTGATCAAGCACAATAAGGCACTTAGTCGACCTGATCTTAATCAACTCAGGTGAATGCTTGCTATAACAGAGCCAAGTCCGGTTAACAATAGCAGAGAGATTTTGTAGAAACTATCATTTTTCATACTTAACAAGACCATGACATGCAGCATAGTTGACTGCTTTTGAATGATAATACTTATATTGCTGAAATGGTAGACTATTCAGAGATTGTAGCAAATGAGTGGCATGTGATGAAAATTCATATAGAATTATCTTATGAAGATCTGTGTATTGTATGAACTCAAACAGAATCTGAAGATGTTCAAATCATGTATTGATATATTCAATATCTTTAACTGTCACTCTCTTTGGATTCATTGGCATCTGTTTCACCCTCTTATACTCAGGTAGATGTTCAATGAACCTATAAGTCTATATCTTGCTGACTTTTGAAGAAGAGGTAGTAGGATCTATATGCTGACATCTGAGCATTGAATTTGTGAAATCTTCAATGTGTTCAGCTGTGAGAGGACAATTCTTTTCATCAAGCAGCTTGACCCATTGTTTAATTACATTCTTCTGACTCTCATTTAATCTCTTGTTAGCTGGAATCTTCGCAGTATTCAGATTCCTTCCATTGATAAGGAACCTCAAATTCTCATGACAGAGGCAGTATTTTGAAATTTGGGTTTTTTTGATGGTAAGTGACAGCTTTTTGAATACAGTCTTCAATATTTTTATCCTTCTTTGACATTGTGGTGAGTTATTAATTGATGAAGATGATGAAGATGATGAAATTGCAAGATTTTTATCATTTTGGTGTTTTTATCGTTTTTGTGTGGCGCACCCACATGAGGTGTGGGTTGCGCAGCGGCACGATTAGTTAGGACTAGCTAGCTCGCTTTTAGCTCCCCAACAACGTTCCCCGGAGTCTAATGCGGGGCACATGAATCGTGCTTCTAGAAAGTATGCTGCTTCTCTCGTATCTGATACGCTACTGAGATAGGGGAACCTCGGATAGTTTCGGAGCGCGACATCAATCGAAAAGGTCCTTGTTTATTCCAAACCCAAAAGAAAGGGATCGATCGGGTATTGCGGTGGGAAAACACATGGTTTACAACTATAAGTCCTCTCACAAAATGGATGCTTGGTCTTGAATTTCCGCCACAAACCCAGGGTGAATCGTAAGACATAATTCAAACCTTAGTTTCATAGGAGTTGTTGTGGTTGTAGCTAGCTACCTTTAGTTCTATTTCCCCTCCATGGAACGGCTACATGTCAGGACTACGTCACAAGAGGAGCATGTTGTACGGTATGGAGTATGTTATCAAGCACTACCGCGTTGGATTTATCCCAGCTGCACCAAGCTCATGTCCGGTTCATACACGTATCCAGATGATACACAACTACGGCTGTCCTCCGAGATGTATGGAATTCCTGTACATGTGCTAATCTGAGTAACTATGTCGAAGCAAGATCATCGCCAAGCTGTATAACTATCTCAAAATCGGAAATAAACTGCCAAGGTTTCCAAAACATGCCATTCCTTCAACCACCACTCGCAGTTCTGGCCTCCTCTGTTTCTGATTCATCACCACTCTCGTCCCTAGGGAGGCGATCCGGAAACCATCCAAACCGACCAAACTCAACAGAGTACTCCCCCATGCCATCCACATGCACATCGACCCCTTCCTCTTCGAGCACAGCGGCCTGTCTCGCTGCAGATCCGGGACCGCTATTCCAGGCTCAGCGACGGGACTGGAAGAATGCATTCAGGGAAAAAGAAACGAGACAGATGAACTAGTAGATGAACGAAATTGCTACATACCGATGTGAGATCATCCCCTTCGCGTTTATGACACGCTGCCATGGCACATTTTGGTCGTGGTAGTAGTGGTCGGTCCCCGGGCTGTTGGAGGGTAGGTATTTAAGGCACATGCCTACTTGTCGTGACCTTTGAGCTGCAGAGGGAGTCAGATTATATACAAAATCGACAATTGAATATATGCTATGCTGTCCGTGTTGTAAGTACAGAGAGGGGATATTTTGAGGTAAAGCTTTTTGAGAGTTAGGACAAGATTCATGAAAACAATCAAGCAATGCTTATATAACGCTTCAGCTGGCATGCTGTAGCCACTCAAATAACAACAGCAGTAATCCGATCACCGTTCCATGCCATGCACAATGCATGTGCATAGAATAATAATGAATCAAAGGAGGTAGAAAGAAAAACCGGGTAGTCTCACGCTGACCCAGAAGCCAGGCAATATGGCCGTAAGAGCACACTTTACCACGGGGGATCTGTTGCACAGCATCATAGACAGAATTGAACCACCACTCTGCCTCATCGGAGCGAGCCATAATTCAAATCATGGATTTTCGGAGTACTTGGATGTACAGGAAATTAATTATGATTCTTTCGTTGCCTGTTTGACGCTTTTTGTCGCGGGTGGATCTTATCTCGTATTCGTATCTCAGATCGTCTCCGGAATACCTATTTTCCGTAGTTATATAATAAATATCTTGACATCACTGACAATTAAAACCTATATCGAAAACTACAGCATCAACCAACAACAACAGCAATAACAACATATCCTAATAATAAGAACAACCGCAACCATAATCATAATGTCCATAGCCGCATATCTAGCCAAAAACTACCTAACAGCAGACCCCCCATCGACCTCCGACCACGTCAAAAAACGGCGAAAGAAGAACAAACATGCAGACACCACCAATTCTGGCGGTCTAATAATCGCAGACGATGACCCACCAGACCTCCGTACCGCATCTTCGAAGCCCAAAAGTCACAGATTCAAACGTGGCAGTGACGAAGAAGATGATGATACCCCCTACACAATAGCTGACGAACGACACTCCGCCGAATTCCGCAAGTCGAAGAAGTCCAGCTGGAAGACGATAGGCGGTCCTGCTGCGCCATCAAATGCTGAGCAGGTAGCTGCTGACGCCATCCTAGCCTCTGCTGCTGCTGAGCGGGCTGCACATGAAGCTGAGGACGAAGACAGGCCTGTAATCGCCGACGGGGATCCCGATGCTGAGCAAGAGAGTGGCGAACTGCGTATGGAATCCGGTGCGCGGACGGGCTTGCAGACGGCCGAAGAGACAGAGGCGATGGTAGTTGCACAGCAGCGCAAGCGTCAACTGGAGTCGTTGGCCATGAAGAAATCTGACCGTGCTGGGAAGGGCGTCGTGGAGCCCGAAACCATATACCGCGATGCGAGCGGGCGGATAATCAATGTTGCCATGAAAAGGGCGGAGGCGCGGAGGGCGGTGCAGGAGGCTGCAGCGGCTGAGGCGGCGGCCAAGGAAGCGTTGACGGGCGATGTACAGCGGCGTGAGAAGGAGGCGCGGAGGGAGGCGCTGAAGGAGGCTAGGTATATGCCGCTTGCCAGGACGGTGGATGATGAGGAAATGAATGCCGAATTGAAGGCTAGGCCGAGGTGGAATGATCCTGCCGCGGAATTTTTGACGAAAGGGACGACGAGTGGAGGTGGCGCTGGGTTCGCTGTTGGAGGCGGGAAGAGCGGGAGGAAAGTGTATACGGGGCCTGCTGCACCCAATCGGTATGGAATACGGCCGGGGCATAGGTGGGATGGGGTGGACCGGGGCAATGGGTTCGAGCAGCAGTGGTTTGAGGCGCGGAATAAAGTACACATGCGGCAGGGGTTGGAGTATGCGTGGGCGATGGATGAGTAAATAAAGCGGCTCTTGTGGTGTTCCGTCGCATTACTTTTACGATTTTGAATTATTTTTTCTCCCAAAGATTCGTTCTTACAATAGCATGGGTTTGCATTTGGGATAGCATGCTTGGATATTCTTTCATATGATGTTTGATGGCATAGTTATAGATATAACCTACTTTGAATCAAACCCGGTACATAGTCGAAACAGTTTATAATTCATGCTCGGTTTTATTCCTTGGAGGTTCCATATATGTACGTACATCATTGCCTGCCAGAATTCGATTCCGGACTCTAGAGCAAATCACCTCATCTATATACTTATTCTAGAGTAAAACTCGACTATCACATTTCCATAACTCCTTCAAATTAAAAGGAAGAAGAATAGCATGGCTAAAAGCGAACCAACAAGTAACTGCGAAAAAATAAACGAAAGGGCCATAACCGCTGAACTCCAATTGTTTATGTAAGTTGTATGTTGTATATAAAGGGGAAAAAAATGTGTAAAAAACTGTCAAAATTAAAATGACAGGATGTGATGTGAATTTGCTAGCATCCATTTCAGCTCATATATCAGCATCCGGGCCTGTCCGTCAATTTTGTCCATCCCACCCCTTTTTCCACACACTTCCCCAGTAATTCGGTCATGAACAGGCCCACAACCAGCATAACGAATGAAGGAAAAGAGAAAGCAGCGGAAGGGAAAACCGGGACAAGGAAACGGACGAGGAATGACAAAGGAGAATTGTTCAAAGTGAACGGCTAGTGGGCAGACGAAGAAGCTGGGACTATATATATGAATATATAAGGAGAGGCTGGGAAATGGATGACATCAAAGGGGGGGAAATGGGGATAGGGGGAAGATATGTGGAATACGGTGAAGAAGAGCGGAGATGGTGGAGGCGGGAAGGGAGCGTATAAGCTAGTAGAGCGTCCCGTTTACGCACATTGGGATATACGGGATGTAGATGTGAAGTCGGTGATATCCACGTCCGTAGGATGCGTGTAAACGTAGAGACGTGGGAACATAGGCTACACACTCCCAACCCTCCGCAGGAGAACATACGTGCAGCAACAAAAATGCATCTATCAATCTATCGAAAAATCAATCAATCATTCAATCAATCCGCCTATCCATCCGTCCATTCGTCCATTCATTCCATCAACCAGCAGATTGATTCCGCAATTCAGATATGGTCAGAGGAGTGGCAGAAGTTGGGAGAAAGAATAAGTGGGAGCGAAGGAAAAAGATGAAAGCGCAGCAGTGGCAGCAATGGCGGTAACATGTAATATAAAGGGTGGCAGATGGTGGTGCGGAAAGCTAGAGTGGAAAAATGTAATGCGGGAACAAGAGAACAAAGAGAGACATCCAGAGCCGTAAAAATTCGATTCCATAGCATAGTAAAATCCAACGACCAAACAACTGGAAGAAAGATTCAAGCTCTGTGTTGTGAACTGTATTTCAAAACCAAGGATCTGGAGGAGGAAAAACGAAAAGAGTAAACACAGGATAGTAGCCGTGAGGCAATAAGGCAGATGGGCAAGATTAGCATCCAAACGTGAGAAAACGAGGAAGGGGGAAAACAAAACAAAGTAACCAAAGGGGACGCAATACATGGTAATCAAATTACCGTTAAGCGTTGGGGATGTGCAGGAGAGGTTGCCAATATTAAATAAATCTCCAGCTCTTTTCTTCATTTTTCGTCTTTCTCTCCCCTTTCTCCGGTATATTCGTTTCTTATAGTTTTCTTTCATATGTCGTTTTTCTCGTCGTCCATACCCATACCAATATCCATATTCCATATTAATATCCACAAAGCCATTCTATCTACTCTTCTTAACCTCCTGTGCCCACCCTTCTATGCCCTCCCCACGACTCCCAACAGGGATACTCAAAAACGCCTGCTCCATCCCTTTCGTGCCATCCAGATACGAATGACTCGCCATGCCACCCGCATTCGCTCTCCTCTCAGGTAACAGCTCGAGCATCGGGCTGAGGAAGTCCGAAATGGCCTTACTATCCTCGGCAGAGAAGTGGTATTTTTCTCTGAGAACGTCTGGGAGCGCCCAGTGGCGGAGTCTATGGATGTTGCGCAGCTCGCCCTTGCGATTGAAGATTTCCTGGCTCCATTTTCCGGATAGGCACAGGGACTTGGGGAAGGGGCCTAGAAGTTCGATGATTTGCGCTATGTGGTCGTCGTCTTTGCCGTATTTGGTGCCGGATTGCGGGTCGAAGAGGTAGTCACCAGTGATGAGTTCGAAAACCTATTGATTTTGAAGAAAACGGACGGTTAGTGAGAACGAGAAAGAGTGTTACGGCGTATATAAGGGAGATAATACCATTGCTGCCATACTCCACACATCTGTGCTAGCACCCCATTTGGCACCAAGTATAACCTCTGGCGAACGGTATTGGCGGGTCTGGATATCGTTGGTGAAGTGATGCCCGACCCAGCAGGCATTCCCTAAATCGGCAATTTTCACTGAAATGATATCGATTTCAACGTCTTCCTCGTTCGATTTCTGGGGGGTAGAGTTTTTATTTAAGGATATGCCGGAGACCTCCCGTTCCAAAATATCACTATAAAAAACGGTCATCAGAATAAGAAAAAATGCATATGAAGTTTCGCGATGATAAGTTGTAGGGAACCCACGTTGTCTTTTCTCTTTGTTTTTGTGTTTCATCTTCGAGCGTCTCTGGATCTTTGATTCCCAATCGATCTTTCATTGAAAGGTTCGCTGTACTTGTTGTGGCTACAAGGAAACAGTTAACTACTGCGCATCAAGTGGGTAGGGGTAAGTTTTAGGCTGACCTGGTGAATCCTTTAAAATCTGGTTGAGGCTACTATGAGAGTTTTGGTTGGAGGCATGAGTGCGGAAAGGGTCGATACCGCTAAAGCTGGCGTTAAGAGGGCTTGGTAGAGGTTGACTTCCAGTGATCAAAGTTCTTCTCCGCCGCCGACCATTGCGGTTATCCTCTTTATTTTCCTTTTTAGTTTCTTCCTCCTTGACACAGGTCTTCACGATCTGCTCCACATCACCAATCTCGATCAGGACGTTTTCCGGCTTTAGGTCGGTATGGATAATGCCACAATCGCGGTGCAGGTAATCCAGTCCAAGCAAAACCTGCTTAGTGATTTGCTTAACGAGGGCCATCGGGATTCCACGGTGATTCCAGCGCTTGATCAAACCCAGTAGATTTTCACCCAAAACCTCGAAGACCATACAGACGTGGACCCCGTTGGGACCACGATGCTCGAACGAATCCAAGAGGCTAACGACGTGCTTTCGACCTGGGTGATTCGGGTTCGCCTGGACTATCTTATTCAGAAGCTTGATCTCATCGATTGCGGTTTCAGTGTAGTGTGCGGCTGACCGCACGACCTTTAGTGCAACATGTTTTCCGTTCGTAGTATCGCGCGACAGCCAGACAGTGGAGAAATGCCCCCAGCCAAGTTTGCGGACGACGATGTAGCGGCCATTATTGTAGGATTCACCGGGGCGTACTGGGTGGTAACCTCCTTTGCAATAGTCCTCGGAGTCTTCTTCGTCAGCGGTTATTTCGGTGGGGTCATCTGTAGAGGAGGAAGATGGGGAACGAGAGAAGGGGGAGCCATAGGTAGTTTTGAAGGTATGTGGGTTGATAGAAACCCTGCAGTAGATGAGTTAGAATATACCGTTCTATCAACACATGCAATAATAATAATACATGAAAAAATGCGTAAGGGAAGAAAAGATCCGCCCACCCTGGTTGCTTGGAAGCTGATGCGGGCATGGCGGTGGGGCCCGGAAAGGCGTCTCCCGGCGCAGCAGAGGGGGCAGACTCGTTCGTAACGATGGGCCTGAGGTCAGTTCCCTTCCTTCGCTTCTTGCCAGCGTTGTTCCCGTTAGTAGAGTTGGTTACGTTAGCAGTGCTGCTGGCCATCTGTTTTGCCTTGTTAATCGCAGCTTTCTTAATATCGCCCCCATTCATCGTTAGCTGGAAGCGAGAGCCGGTGAAGCCAGGGTGGAGAGGGAAATAATCCGCTGGTTTTTTCCTGTCAGCTGCTGGAGTGGGAGGTTGAGTAGAGGCTAAGTAGATGGTGAGGGAATGAGGTGGGTGATGTTGATAGGTGCTGGTGAGGGCTGGCTGCTGGCCGCAGGTCTTTTAGGTATGGTTGGGTTCTGCAGGCCCAAGAGGGAAAGGCGGGAAGTGGGCAGCAGCCCAGAGACCACCAAAGAAGGGATGGCCAAAGACGGGGAAATATCAGGAAATGACAATTACGGGAGATCCTCACGGCACCAGAAATGCAGGAAATGGGAGAGGCCGTTGCTGGGTGAGGATGGGTTGCGTTGGGTTGAGGTTGAGGTTGAGGTTGTTCAAACGATGATGATGAAGCATATAGAATGGGGGGTAACTACCGTTAACTAGGAGTGGCAGTCATAACAGAATAGTTTATAATACATCGACCAAGGGAGTGGAACCCACGTTCCAGTAAGAACTATGTCGCTAAAAGTAGAAGATGGAAGATGGAGAGGATGCTGGAAATGAAGATGAGGACGGTGAAAAAGGAGAAAAGATATAGGGGGCCCATTAAAAATGCGTGGGGAGATTGTTTGAAAGACCGCCCACAATGATGTAGCTAGGTACTCTCTACCTAACCATATATATACAATAGCGGGGAGGGAGGGGTGCCTGGTACATAACCTCGAAACAGGGTTTAACTTCGAAGTCAAATCTTTGATAGCTTACAGCGTGCTTCAACCAAAACACCGTCAACTGAAAATACGGATCGGTAAAGACCGAGAGTCATTCATTTATCACATTTCTATAGCTGTTATCTATATCGCGACTGAAAGGTTGTCTGCCATACACACGCCCTAACAGCCAAAATCCACGTAGTTACATGTGCAGTATTAATAAGGACTTGACTTCAAGGATGTATGGACCTAATTATATGTGCATTTACCCGGCAGCACAGGCTATCTGTTCCCAATGGCCAGTGTGGAGGAGTTGATTGGACGCTTGCTCGGGCGTCAGGCGCTCTTCAGGGCGAACCGCCCAACGAAAAAGCCCGAATGCTATTAACTAAACCCCGAGGAGGCGTGATTCCTGTGCATGTCCATCCCACCAAATGGCTCCATCTGGGGGAATTGCCCGGTTCTCTGTGTCCATCCCTCCAGCTCGAACCGCACTTCCACATCTAGGAGAGTGAGAGCGCGGGATGAAGCACAAGAAACGATAGGAGATGGAGAAATTATTTTTATTTATTTACTTCTTATTCTTACTTCTTCTTATTATTTAAAAAAAAGCCAAAACTTTGATTCCTCATCTTCGTTGCTTTTTTCCAGTTGCTTTTTTCCCGTTGCTTTTTTCCCGTTGCTTTTTTCCCTTAGGCTTCCAACCATCCGCATTTCAGTAATTGCAAAGAAACATCCAGATGCAGAATCCCAATATAGAGAATTTCTTCGGGTGCACCAGAACCATAGTGTTCAGGAGCGTTCAAAGTTTTTTGCCAGCTTTCAGAGATTGGGCCGTCTGTCGTCTGTCGTGGATCTTCTAGAATAGTTATCTTGAGTGTATATAATCAGCAAGTTTGGGACAGGCTTCTCTTTTGGCCTATGCGCTCCTTGAGCGGGTAGGCTTGGGGTGGCATCTCCACTGCCCGAAACTTTACCCCAAGCTTGTTGTCCCTTCTCTCCAGCGTGTGAAAAATTAGTGGTGTCAACATGGGGATATCTATGGATCCAAGTCTGCTCGCTTTGATCCTGGAAGATTGCAGCAACTCTAAAAAAGGAGGCGGTCTTAGAGCAGGTCACATGATTATGCCGCTCAGGCAAAATCCCTATCAGTTGGGATCCAGACCATCGTTGACGTCGAAGCAAACTTCTTTCCTCCCTCTAGAGTTTCGATGCATCTGAGGTAACAGCTGGACATGACTATTCAACCTTAAATAAAGAAACATTCTAATTATAAAGTATTCACAATAACAGTTTCAAGTCTAGTATCCAAGCTGCATGTCATCAACTCAACTGCATTTCCACATTAATTGAAACCCCACAATTCACGCAAGATATGACATGAACTAAATACAAAACAGTCCTCTCCTAACTACCTACATACCTAGATAGCCCGTCGCATGACGGAACGGGCTGGAAAGATGCAGGCCAATGAGACACCTAGAAAGCATTTACATTCTCCTTTGCATGTCAGCGGCCCAAGCTCTTGACGAAATGAACTTGAAGGTTTGGGTCGGATACTCACCATTAGCTATCTCAATGCCACCGCAATCGTTTAGAGAGAGGTTGGAATGGGTAGTTAACGTAGCTAGCTGAATACGTCTGTTGTTATTTTTTTTTTTTTTTTTTTTTTTTTTTTTTACTAACTCAGGTGGTTGCTTTAAGGGCATACCGGGTTCCATAACTTATAAATCCCACTCACCTGAAGCTCTTCTCCTATTCATGCTCCTTGATTTTCATCTCCATTTTAAAAAGTCATCAACCCACGGCCTCCCTCGAAGAGTTAATGTTGGCGGCCTGATCTTTCAAACTCTGACTGGGCGATATCAACGACTTCCCTAGCAATGACCTGTGTTTTACGTAGTGCTCGATACTCGGCCATTTCTTTGCCAGCCAAATCCTGCAAACCACTAGCAAAATATTTCTTTCACATTTTCCGCTTTGACAATGGCCTTGACGAAGGGTAGGGCGGCCGAATTATTTTTGACAACCAGAACGCATGGCTCTGTTTTGCTTTATCTGTCTTCCATGGGATATTCATTGAGTCTGCACGAGTTTGCATGCGTTCCACAGTGCTGGGTGCCATAGGAGATATTATCGACGTTTTCTTCCCAGTCGAATTCCGGAAGATTTAACAAGCCATCATGTCACTTCTTGTACCCAATTGCTTCCCATAGCGTGAAGGGCTTAGCTGCCAGGCACTCTGGATCTCTTTCCTGGCCAGGCGCGCCTGCGACACTTTTGCCTGCCGCGACAACTCGAGCTATTTTCCTCACATCTGCCTGCAAAGAATCAGTCAGCTCGGGTATGGGCAATAGTTCTTCAGGAACAGTGCCATAACCCTCCACACCCAAACTCGACATCGTGAATTGGGGGAGAGTCGATAAAGGGCTTGGCTGTTGTCGTCGTCGTCGTTGCTGTGGTTTCTGTGTCTTGCTGAGTGTCTATAAACTTATTCTGCGTTAATATCACTGGGCCGGTGGGTCCCGGCCACAACAACTACGTAGGAGAAACGAGTTGAATGTGTTTAATAGGGGAGGGCACGCATGGAATGATTGAGGGGAAACAGAGGAGTAAGTGAGATTAGAATATAATTGGAAGGACGGGCTTTTTTGTGGGCCTCCCCTTCGGCAAACATTAGTTGCTCCAGCTTCACTGCTCCAACCACGCATGTCCATAGAGTGCATTGCAGTTAACAGAACTTAGTTATTGCTAAAGAGCATAAAATGAACATATATATATATATATATATATATGCACTAGAAAACAAGAACCACCAAAGTTGCGATATAAATTAATTTGGGGTATTAATTTGGGGTATTCGCGTTGCATGATGTTTTCCCCCTGACGTAACTATAACTAGTTAGTTAAACTAAATAACTAGATTCCGGTTCCCCTTTTTCCACCCACGTCATATTCAACAACAACCCCAAGTAGCTATTAGGATCATAACCACGAAAGCCTGAGACAAATCCCAACCTCACCATCTTTAAATATGGCCAAAATAATGATCCCCTAACATCAATTACCACATTGCCATAATCTATGAAATAAAACACATCACCTTACCCACATATGCACGAAACATAATGGGTCCCTACGACCCCCCACCCCTCCTAATCCGCCTCCTCTCCTCCCCGCTCCTCTTCCTCCTCCGCCCACTGCACACCCTTCTCCTCCTGCTGCGTGTCCCGCCACGTACGCGAACCCCGTCACAACGGCCCATCCGCGTCGTTTGTATATCAGACACGCACGATCGCCGTTTGGACAGCGTGCCGGATGGGGATCTGCTGCTACACGCGGGGGATATGACGAATAGAGGGACGAGGCGGGATATACAGGCCACGGTTGATTGGTTGAAGACGCTGCCGCATGCGAAGAAGGTGGTTGTGGCGGGAAATCATGATGGGTGGTTGGATAAGGGGATTAGGGAGCGGATTGAATTGTCGGAGGGGGACGGGGAGGCTGGGCAGGACAAGGGATGCATTGATTGGGGTGATATTCATTATTTACAAAATAGCACCGTCACGCTGACTTTCACCACTTCTGCTGCTGCTGCTGCTGCTGCTGCCGCCACTGCCAGCAATTGCCTATTGACAGCCTCCAAATCGCAATCTCAATCGCAATGTCGAACCCTAACAATCCACGGCGCCCCTCAGGTGCCCCAACTCGACTCATCCCCTCACTCAATACACGCCTTCCAATACCCCCCTTCACCCCCGGCCGGCAACAATACGCCATCCACCTCCCCATACCCATACCCAACCCCTGTCCCCCAAGCCACCGACATCCTCCTCACCCACTCCCCTCCCTCCCAACACCTAGATAACTACCCTTACTCAGTTGGTTGCCCATACCTGCTCCGCACAGTCTGGTCCGTCCGTCCAATCCTGCACGTCTTCGGCCATGCACATGTCGGCCGCGGTGTGGAGAGGGTGTATTACGATAGGGCGCAGGAGGCATGGGAGGCGCTTTGTGCTGCTAGGGAGGAGAGAGGAGTGTTGTGGGAGAGGGGTATGAAGGGGGTTGTGTGGTGGGTTTTTGTGAAAGGGGGTTGGTGGAGGGATTTGCTTGGCCTTGATGGGGTGTGGGGATTGGCGGGGAGGGTGATTTGGGAGGGGTTTAAGGCTGTGATTTGGGGGAGGGTTTGGCGAGGTGAGAGTGGGTTGGGGGGGGAGGGGTGGATGGTTAATGCGGCTTGTTTGGATGCGAGGGGAGAGAGGTTGAGGGGGGCGACTGTGATTGAGATATAAAGGGTGGATTGTCAGTGTGTGATTATCAATGTCGAGCTGTGGCTGCTGTGATTTGAATATATTCACACAAGAAATGTGTGTGTGTGTGTGTGTGTGTGTGTGTGTGTGTGTGTGTGTGTGTGTGTGTGTGTGTGTAGAGCTTTATAGAATTTCTGCATCTAATAGTTTCTATCAATGCAAAGGTGCAGTATGTACAACATAGTCAACAAAGCTTGCAACAGATGAAGACTAAAATGAAGCATGCAACGCAATGCAAAACAGAAAGATCTAACACCATCATCTTACACCATATAAAACACCAATCATAACTTCGACTTCTCAGCTGGAGGAGATGGTCTCTCCGACGGCAACACCAGCGATTCATAAACCCCCAACCCCAACGAATCCACCGGATTCGGCACACTTCTCACAGCCAATCCCTTCGTATCAACCAGGTCCGGACAGAGCTGCTCAATACTCGAACAACCAATCAACCGCATATTCATCACCAACTCATCCTTCAACAACTGCATCGCCCGCTCAACACCAGGAACCCCATAGGCACTCATAGCATACAAAAACGGCCGCCCAATCCCCACACCTTTGGCCCCCAAACACAACGCCTTAAGAATATCCGTCCCCCTCCGCACCCCACCATCGATATAAACCTCAATGCGATCCTGCCAGCCACGTCTGCGCAGCTCAGGCATGACATCTGCCAACAGCTCGATGGACGAGGGAGAAAAGTCCAACTGCCTCCCGCCGTGGTTAGAGAGAACGACGGCGGGTATCCCAACTTCCACCGCGCGGAGCACGTCGTCGACACGTTGTACGCCCTTGAGGACTATGGGCATGGTGGTGATGGACTGGAACCAGGGGATGTCTGTCCAGCTGAGGGAGGGGTCGATGAAGGAGGAAATAGCACGGGCGGCACCCTGGGAGCGGTCAACGGAGGACTCTGAGCTGGTGTCTGAGGCCTGCACGTCTGATCCCCTGTCCGAGAACTTGGTGCGCATATCTTTCTCCCGGCGGCCTAGCTGCGGGGCGTCGACGGTGATGAATAGAGCTTTGCAGCCGCGTTTTTCGGCATGTTGGACGATGCGTTTTGTGATGCCGCGGTCCTTGTTGACGTAGAGTTGGAGCCATTGGATCTGGTTGGGCCCGCGGGCGTCGATGATTTCATCGAAGGAGCAGGAGGCTAGGGTTGGGATCATTTGGATGATGTTGTGGGTGTTTGCGGCGCGGGTGAGGCAAACTTCACCTTCTGGGTGGCCGAGTTTACCCAGTGCGGCGGCGGTGACGTAGAAAGGGGCGGAGACTGGGGTGCCTAGCATGGTGGAGGAGATGTCTACGTTTTGGACGTCGACAAGGACGCGGGGGCGGAACCAGATTTTGTGGAAGGCGGAGTGGTTTTCGCGGAGGGACTGTGGTTTTCTCCTTGTGTTAGAAGTTCTATAGATGTATTGATATACATACAGACAGTTGGATATAGCTGGAGCGGATGGAGTGGGAGACTGACTATTTCATCGTCAGCGCCGCTAGAGTAATATGCCCAGGCGGACTTCTTCAAGACACGACGTGCGACAGCCTCGAAATCTAGTAGATTGTAGCATTGTTCCAGCAATGGCATGCGTTGTATTCGCAATTGGCGCTCTTCCTCGTCTGGATCTACAGCTTTATCTTCCTGCACGACGGTATCCATGGCCACGGGGCCCAGGTGTTTTGAAGGGTCGAGGTACTTGTCGAGTGTGTCTGGAGGGTGGATGGGCTCGAATTCTTCCGTGGCATCTTTGCCGGCATATTTAAGGATAATTTTCTGACCGCCAGGGTGTTCTATATTTTGGTTAGCCGGTTAGAAGTGATACTTTTTTCTTGAGGGAGTTAAATTGGAGCGGTTATGTATGTAGATACCGGGTAGAAAGTCTGTGACGTCGTATGCCTTGCCATGAACGATGACCCAGCAAGAGTCCTTGGAGTTATGCTTCAATATTTCTGGGCCCGTAAGAAGTTTTCCCTTGTGCTTCTCGTCTCCAGGCATTGCAGCGAGAGGATAGAGGGAGCAATGGTAGCTCCAAGCTTAGGATAAATTACTATGTAGCAGTGGTATAGGGCCGTACGTTGGTTAGCTGGAAGAGGGGAGTGGAGGATATTTTCGGGATTAATATATCAGAGGTGAACGAATCTAAATGGAGAAGTACTGGGTTTTAATCCCAGAGCCAAATATATATTCTACTTGGTCTTTCGTGCGAGAAAAGGGATTTGGCTTAATGTAAGCGCAGGGATAGGTTTAATGTGGAGGCGGGCAGTTGGAACAGGACTCCGCCCATTTAACCGTGTCAAACAGATTGCCGAGCACAAGCTACCTTGGAAGCTATCACCAAGTAACTGTGCGGAGAACTATTTCCGTGACTATCCATGGATAAGAGCATACGCAGTCGGAGGATAATCCCTACTCCATAATAGGTATTGGGTTGGGTTGGTGTTTTAGCAAACCTGTATCCTTGGACCCACCCACCCAATACCGGGATCTATTTTTGAAAAGTCAAATGATGACTAACAATGACATAAAATAGTTTGTTGCTAACGTAAATAACTAGCTAATTTATCGTCCTTTCGCTGTATTACCTAATCGTTCAGCCACTAGAGATCCAGCTTTTAATAAGAACAAAGTTCCTGCAAGTGATCAGAAATTTCTCTCCCATTTACTGCTGCTGGTAAATGTATGATGTCATGAATGTTAAAAAGGGTTTGACAATGTAAATCTTCTGAACACATCAAATTCTTTTCAATTTAATAGACGAAAAGGTGGCTAGTTTTACTAACTCTAGTAATTCATTTGGTTAAATTCTGGTTTACTCTTAACTGAAAGCTAGTATTAATTAGGTGAGGCAAGTCAGTCTATTTCTAATTAACCATCGAGAACTGTTTAAGTTATTACTAACCGAGTTAGAGGAAATGTGATTGAAAATCTTCTTCTACCTTGATGGCCATGTCTAACCCCATATCATATACCATATTTTCTCCTTGCTATATTTATTTCGAGCCTTGGATGAAACCTCGGGAGGTCGATCATGTCGATCAGGAATCATTTCTGTTGGGCACACGTTGCCCGGGCAGCAGCCCCACCGCACGTGATTAGTGTATTCAGATTGTTCCAGCTAGCCTTTCATCCGAAGACGAGATCAACCATCTCACAGGTTATATATAACCCGGATAGCACGTTGTGATGGAAGAAACACCCATTTTTAGCCAGGTTTCATTATGTATGATAGCAATTGGATGAGTTCGACGTCGATTCTCAAAAAGAAGACTCTTTTCGTGCATAATTGACGAATTCCGCTGGAATACTGTCTGTAGCGAAGAGCGATCGCGTTCTTGAAGGAATCAAACTTTTGACCTCAATGAGTAGATTGCCCCATACACCACATTGTGAACGAAAGAGAAGCCTCCGTTCTCATTCAAAGGCCCAAGACTCGTTCCCCTCGGCGTACGAAGAAGAGTACGACCAGGATCCGGTTGAGTCCATCTCAGGGGACAAAAGGACACACTGAATACACACTGGCAGACGAACACCACACAGGATGGAAAGAGCTAGGTCAAGCTGTGATACGGGTAAACAGACCATACGTAACTAATGAATTTGAAGGAGGGAATTCTACTCTTTATGTCTCCTAAGCCTATCCTCAATGCCAACGAAATGATCAACATGACCACAGCTGATCTGCTTGCATTTTGCCAGCAAATGATAACTGCGTGAGAGAACACTCAAATCAAGGAAGGAGGAGGTGTCACAAAGCAGCGCTATCAACATGGTGTAGGCTGCCTACAGTATCTTTCAGTGAAATTGACACCAGACATCACCCGCGCAGCTTCCCTTCTGGCGCAAAAGAACGCTGCCTCTACCCCCAAGGCATGGAAAGTCCTGATAATCAGGGACATGTCATTCAATTCCCGAACGCGTCCTATAATACCCATTGGCTACACAGATTCTGATTGAATTGAATCTCTTAATGACAATCAAAAATCTACGTCTGGAGACGTCTTTAAGCTTCATCCAATCAACCCTGCGTTTCTTTGAGCTCTAATGATTGCTGGATATGGGCTTCATCACAGCAGACCCCCCGTCAATTAGAGCAGATAATAAGGGTATGATTGGTCTGGCCACTGTGGCGGCAATCACCGCGCGCGGTAAGCATATTGACACTCGTTTCAACTATTCTCGTACGCAGTTGCATGAAGGAGTGATGTTCATTGATTGCATTCCCACGGAGGACATGGCAGACGGTCTTACGAAACCTTTACAACTTACTTAGAGTTCTCATTTGAAAAAGAGTCAAGACTACTAGCAAAACCTTGGATGTAGCATGCTTCGGTTGGATTCTAGGATCGCTTAGCTAGCTCTTGATACGCGGAGGATTCCATCTCTCGCACGTTGGTGCGTGGCGGGGGTGTTGGGCATACGTTGCCAGGGCAGCTGCCCTACCGTCCGTGAATAGTGTGTGCAGATAGTTCTAGCTAGCCTTTCATCCGAAGAGACAGATCCCAACATATCAATTGTCGCTGAGAACCATCTGCCCCAATTCAACCCTAACCCTAACCCTGTTTCCTGTTTGGGGTCGCCGGGCTGAATCGGGAGAAATGTTTATCCACGCAAGGAGCCGCATCAGCGTTTCCTCATCGTCTCTCGTTGTCTCTCTCATGTACTTCTTCAACTACACCATCTATTAACAAGCATACGAATACTAAACGCTCGGGTGGGGAGTTCCAGGGCAAATGCTGGTTGAATCGGACTCTAAGGGAGCCCCCATTCCATCTCAAAATTCTCCTTCACGTGCGGGTGTTCCCACCACGTGGACAGGACAAAGGTCTTCTCTATGATGACCCGCTAACCTCCTCGGGTGACTTGACTCTATTACTGAGACGGTCACGCCGCCTAACCTCAGCCCGGTCTCTCGCTGTGTCTATCTGCCTGCCTGTCTGCCTGTCTGCCTGCCTGCTTACTATATTACCTTAAGCTGCTAGACCTCTCTCCCTGGACATTACTCACCGCAGTCTCTCACATACCCAAAATAGATAGATACTGATTTACTCCTTCACTTACACGTTCTTTGATCCCAACCAGCTTTCCCTGGTTCTCTCCACCAAACAAACCCTCTGGATAATTCCCTCCCCCTCCCCACAATAACATGTCCTCTCCCTGCGCTTTCCTTCCGTCTCTTCTGCCGTGCTGAACACTATTCGGCCTTGAAAGCTTCCCTCCCTAGCTATGAGCTCCAGTCTCGAGGCCAAAATCGTCGTCCTAGGCGCCCAAGGTAAGTAGGTGTCTTTGTATTACCTTTCCCTTCTTGCATACTAACTCGACTCCTTCAGGCGTGGGAAAGACCTCTCTCGTCCAACGTTACGTGAAAAATGCATTCAACCCCGCTACAACAGCTTCCACCGTTGGTGCTTCCTTTGTCACAAAACGCGTCCTCGACACCACCTCCGACACCGTCGTGCGCCTGCAGATCTGGGACACCGCGGGCCAGGAACGCTTCCGTAGCATTTCCCGTCTCTACTACCGGGGCGCCAACGCCGGCCTGCTCTGCTATGATATCACGGACGAGAACAGCTTCCAGGAAATGGCCGGTTGGCTAGTCGAGCTGAAAGAGAACCTAGGGGAGGACTCGCCCATCGTCATCCACGTCGTCGGCACGAAATCCGACATCGTGGCTGACGACCCCAATCTCCGCAAAGTCCCCTTTGAACGCACCATTGCCTATGTTGCTGAGCAACTTTACCCCTCCCAAGCTTCGACACCACCACCCAGTTCCGGCCTGGGAATGCTCGGTCCCTCCACCTTTGGCACCTCAAACTCCAATCATAACCATAACCATAATCATAACCAAGCCTCCGGCCCTGAAAGCAAGCGGAGCAGCGGCTTCTGGGGCCAGGATATCGGATGGGACTGCTGCCACGAGATCAGTGCTAAGGATGGTGAGGGCATCGAAGAGGTATTCCGCGTCATTACGCGGAAACTTGTCGAGCAGCGGAACAAAAAGGTAGAAGCCGATGCTGCAAATCGGAACGGCTGGAGTGGTGCTGAACGAATACCGCCACGTATGGAGGGCGGCGTGTCCGACGGGCACGGCAGCGTTCGCGGCGGAACGACTGACAAGCGTCGGAGCTGGCTTGGGTTCCCGCCCGGTCTGGTCCTGGGTGAGGAGCCCGTTCATGTCCAAGTGGGTTCGATGCAGAATAAGCAGAGGAGATGTTGCTGAGCTCGTTCCCTTTTTGTCCTTCGTGATACAACTGGTAGTACAGTAGTTTTGCTTTTTCTACTTATTGATTTTTCTCCTTGTTAGTTCCGTTTTTGCGCAATTACGAAGGTTGCGACCTGTTATGTTATGTTTGCCCTGCTTGCTTTGTTTTAGCTACCCATAGATGGTATGCCATTCCGCCTCTCTCATTCCGCTGAACGCCGGACGCCGCGAAATGAGAGATCGCCATTTCCGTCTGTTACGTGCATTCCCCACATATCTGATGCATTTACACTGGATGTTCCTTCGTCTCTTCTTCCGTGTTTTTGCCCCTTTCCTTCGAATATCACATGTCCCTTCTGTTCTACCATTGTGTTTTATTATCACCCGTTTTCCCCTTTTCTTCTTCTTTCTCACGTTTCTCGACTGTTTTTCGAGTGATCGTAATTTCCTTTGCTCATAGGCGTTGCGTTGCCTGCGGATTTTCTATCCTCCTTGTTTTAACCAAGCTGTGCTTCAGGGGCGTGTAGGGCTTCGGGTTGTTTCCATGAGGTTTTATTGGTTTCTGTTACGGGCCACGGCGTGATGCACCTGTAACATCTAGGTGTCATGGCAGGGTAATTGGTAGAAAACTAATGTGAAATCGTATTTTTACGTTGCCTGGGGTTTTCCCAATGTGATTTTCTTGTTCTCGATCAATATTTCCATGTGGTGATTGTAGCTAACTCCCCATCAATCCCTTTGTGCAAAGTGGAAGTTGGTACATTCGACTATTGCAATCAACTGGCATGCATAAGCTATGGGATCCTTCTAAATATGCATATTAATCCTTTCCACGTTATAAGCTTGCAGTTGCAGCACGAAGTATTAAGTTGGCACGTTCTACAGCGTTCAAGCCCAAAATATCACCCTGTGAATCTGAGAGTTTCCCCTCCCCTACCCCCTCCGCCCTCATGCACGAAAAGTTAGTTCTTGCAAGACTAACTGCCGGCGAAGGTGTTGTACAGTACATGCTCTCTGGATCTAACTGCAGTTTCAGATGTCGGGTGAGGTATGCATATCCATCCCAACATGAAGCTTGGTGCATCAATGATATCCATGTTATAATCTCGACGTTATTCGATTCCAGGATTTTGTATATCATACTGAAGAAACACGAGAGAATGTTCCGACTACCTGTATTTCTCTATGGAGGAGATGTTTTCTCCTTGTTGTCGCGTAGGGACAGGAGCGGCAATGGCTGTAGTTATTAGTTAGCCAGTGATTTAGTTTGAGCTGGCGCTTAAACTGCGCTAGTTAAAGAAGGGAAGGACCCGCAACTTGAACAGCTAGACTCTCGGGGAGTCATTAAAATTATATATTTTCTACTTGTATCTGGGCGAGGAAAAGCTTAACCCTGGTCTGGTTCCTTGTCTTGAGTTTTCGTTCAAATCTTCCAAAAGAGATCAATGAGGATGGAGTTCATACTCCATCCGTACACGCTTTTGGACTACGTTTCCGCTCCCTATAATTGGAGTTAGCTTTTTTTTTTTCTCTCTCGTTGTTTAATTAGTTACCTGGGATAAGCGTACGCTGCCGTGTGTTAGTGGATCCTGACTGGTAGAAATGATCTTTCTCTTACACGATCTAGATAGATACTTTCCCTCGGAACCACAAAGTTAGTTAGATATTGACGCTATTCATAAAAGGGCTTAACTTCTTTTGTTGTCTCAAAGCAAAGCTCTAATTGGCTTGCTGAGTTTAGGGCATTTCTTTTTGAATCCTTCTCCCAATTCATCTACGAGATGAATGACGAGATTTCTCGAAATTCCGGGTCTTAACAACCACGACTTTACGTTCTGTACGATCTCCTGTATAGTTTTTCATCGGCTGGGACAAGTGAAAATGTCCTTGGTGTTAACACTAGTCTTTCAAGCAGATATGATTGTGGTGTTTAAGAAACTACCAATATTGACCCTGAGGCTCTAGAGGGCGGCGGATTCAATATCGGCATGTTGGAGCTCGAAAAACTTTTTCGTTTTCGTTTGACCCCTTCTTGAAACCTACAGATCTCTGAGCAAGCCTGGACCCGCTCGAGCTTTATCTGTAAATACATACTCCGAAAACCCGGAATTTGAAGAAATATATTTTCTTTGTTGAAGAGAGACCACAAAGCACAAAGAAAAATGGTCACAATCCTAACAAAGAACGTACGCTGATACCCTGGGGGCGGCTAGGAGCTCGCGAAGGTAAAACAATCACAGAAAGAATAGTTTTAGACTGAATTTTCACTGGCATTTAGAGGAGTTTGTTTGTGTTGAGCCCCATCCCTACCATCTCTAAACCATTTTCAGAAAATGGAGACACAAGCAATCAAGACATTGTATTGTGAAGATGAAACATTCGTTCTTCAGAGCAGAGGAAAGGAAAGAGAACAAGAAGAAAGGCTTTGAGAGCAGGTTTACAAAAAAATTACCTCATGGTTTTCAGCATGGGTCTCCCCTGGTCTCTTTGCGATGTTTGCTTGAGAAACAGTCCACTTTTTGCCCCAGGAAATGCTCTACATCGTTAACTAAAAATAGCTGCTTGTTGCTGCTTGTTGCTGCTTGGCTCCAAGGTTCCCCTCCAGCAACTCCACACCCCCCTCACCCCCTAACTTTGATCTTCCAACTGAATTACAAGATCAAACCCTTCAGCCAAGGTCCAGATGATCTCAATGCACGGTTGGGGAATTGCAACACCCCGTCCATACACATATTGTAGACAAGCAGTTAAATTGCCAAGGATGCTCAGCCAGACACATTCCGCAAACGACCAAACTGCAGGTCTGCGACATGACTGTTGAAATAGTTTTGTGTTAACCCTTGCTAAGGAAACAGATGGTAACTATACAGGCGTTTGACCTCTCATGAACCCAGCAATAGTTACCCCAGAAAGGCAGAAGAGGCTAGGATCGGGGTTCTCTCTCTCTCTCTCTCTCTCTCTCTCTCTCTTCAACCTTGTCACTTGTGTGTCCTTGATTCAAACCATGAGGCTACCTTTGTCAAAGGCATTTAAGCCGCAGAAGGTTGTATCCCTCTGGTCAATCAGCAAGTGCCCGGCTGGGCTACATTTTACCAGAGCACAGGGGACCCGCCAAGGGGAGTTAAAATAACAATGAGATTCGTCCGCAATAATGAGAATCGAAATCGCGGGATAGGGTTATGTGATATCTCCGTCAATTTTCCGCCCGTGCTGGTTTCTTCCATAGATACCCCACTCGACTTTTTGAAGTACGTTTAGTTTACTAACCACAGGAAAGGGCAAGGGTTTTTTTCATTAGCCACCATTTGCTGAATCTCGGGATCCAAATAGCTGGGCTGATTTCTTCCTCCGGATTTATGCTGCCCTGAACAATTTGCTTTCGCCAGCCTCCTCCAACTTTCGTATTGTCCCATTTTATGTGTCCCTGCTGCATCCCGTATTTTGATCGCGTTTTCACCAGATTCTCGTCGGTCAATACCTGAGGCTTGATGCCTACTTTGAACTGTTATCCAAGCCTTCTGACATCCTTTGGCCTCGAGTCCTTTCAGCAAGTTTGCATGCATGCTTCTCTTCCAACGGCAGACCTCGAGTTGTACTTTTCGAGACCACTCCGTTTCCCCCCTCTCTTACTTCTCCAATACTCACTCTAGTAACTCGACTTTGGCCATTCGAAAAATCCTCGCATAAGGATTCCCGGTACAACATATGACGTCGCAACCCGAGATGCTTCCTCTAGTGGACTACATTTCTGCAGGTATATATATTGCTCATCATTCCCACCCCAAGGGTTTCTTTATCCCACTTTCTCAACACCCCACCTCCCCTCCCCCTTTTTATATTTTAATTATTTCATTTTTGGACTGGGTCGATTTACCGCTTTTGCACCTATACTGACAGATCCAACGTAGTTGTGACTGCTTATCTGGATGCTTCAAATTTGGTCGGGTACATTAAGCGACACAGCAACCGACCGTTGTCTGAAGATGCTCTGGCAAGCTTGGAAAACTCCCTCGCCCTCGGACCCCCCATAGTACAAGGCCAATATGGTTTAGAGGTCAAGGTTATGGGCCAAACATATGAGGACGGGGATGAGACTACTCGAGAAAATATGAAGCTTATCCTGGGAAACCTGCAAGATACCTTACTTGTCGGGCTCAAGCGGGCTTTGATGGGCAATCTCGATTTGGACTTTGTCACCTTGCAAGCATCCTCCGACAACGGTCGGATTAGCTCGATAATCTGCTTGAGTCAGTTGGGTAAACGCCTCGGACCCAGCATTTCGAATCCAAATTTGTCGATCATTTCCACCCCTGAACATGGTACTGTGGAAACCCCATCCCACGATGACTTGTCAAACCCGGAGCCTTCACAAAGCTCAGTAGCGCAAAACATATTCTCTGGGGATACAAGAAGCCATACTGCATCTTCCCGCTCGCCAACCACAGAGTCGGAAAATATATCAACCCCTTCTGATATCACCAGTCCAATGACTCCCGAAGGAAGTGTCAGCTCTTTTGCCCATCGGCGATCCCTTCACTTTAGGTCGAAACCGCCTGTTGAGCTACCAGCCAATGAAATCGACACGATTGATTGGGACCCCGAGCGGTGCATTGCAAATAGAAACAATGTGACTCAATACCCCATATTGACCATAAGGGAAGCTAGTGGTGAACTGCAGGATCTATATAGTGTTGATGCAATGGCACCAGAATCCCTAGGCCCAAGGAGTTTCCCCTTTGAAGACCAAAGGGGGTTCCATCATCTAAAGAACGAATCTCGGCATAATAATTGGCGCAAAGAAGTTAACAATACGCTTGAATATACCCCGCAAACTCAACCTGGCAGATTACTCTGATTACTCTCTGCTCCCGCACCAAATATGTGGGGGTTGGACATCTCTACTCGTCCCCACCGCCAGGCGATATGCCTCGGTCCAATTTTTTGTCGACCCCGAAATCCAGTATTTTTCTACAACACAGGCGACGACCAGAATGCATGCCAAGATCTTCCAGCACGAGCACATCTACCATCGGAAACGACTCTCCTCCTGAATTCTATCTACCCAGTGAAGAGAACAACTTTGCCGGCTTCTGCAAAGGCGCATGGAGAATGCAAACAGGAATGAGGAAAGCGATGCGTTCCGAGCAACGGCCGTCGGGGATGTTTTCGCAAGTCCTCTTCTGGCGCTGTACCAAATGCAATTTTTAAAGGCCCACGGACCTCTTCTCCGATAACCTTCCAACCACAATGATGCAGGCACCCAGCATCTCCCGCACCACTCCTCTCGACAAACCATCCCGCTTCTTTGACCATCGCGTCCGCGTCCATCAGGAAACGGGCATCCGATACCACTGGGCCTTCCTTGCCAAATCGCATATCTTTTGCCAGAAAGTGCCACCAATCACTGATGGGTCGACATGTAGCTATGGCTGCATATACTGTTGCACTGAGCAGCGGGGCTCTGTACCCGTACTTGGGAATGTTAACTCGTTTATGGAGCATTTCCGGACACACGATGGAAGCCATATGCGTGGACATATCAAGGCGCCGGACCAGTAGTTGCTAAAGCGAACGAAGTGTATTATGGGTAGGACAGCTCGTGACTGGGAGGAGTTTGATATTAACATTCCGCCATTTGTGGCGGAGGTCCAGGGGTGAAGTTTATGGGAGGATTATGTAGGTGTTAATGATTGTGAGAATTTAATGATATCCCGATGATATCTCGCCCTGCGGAGCTTTCTTTTCTCTCCCTTTTTATTTTATTTTATTTTATTTTATTTTTTGTAGTTTATTTATTATGGACCATTTCCATGAGCATTCCAATATTTTGCTATCTCTTGTCGAGTATCTTTGCGGTTATACTTTGGGCTTGATGCGTTCCCTGCTTCTTCATAATTTGTACCTTTTGTTAACAATTGACACCAGACAACTTGTTGTGTCTAATTTCATGTACTCTACTTTGAATGGACTCGATTTTACTCCACTCCGTACAAATGAATCTTTTCATCCAATATACCAATCAATGTTGTTGGATATCTTCAAGCTTAACGGCGTCAAAGGAAACCTTGCAAATGCTTGGCGCCACCTTATCTAGTAACTAACTCAAGCTATAAACTCTCAGCACAGGGTCAGACCGACACAACCAACCGTGTGCATACCCCATGCTCTTCCAAGTTCCAATGACAGATGAATTAAGACACAACCGATATAGTTTGCAATCCTTTCCTGCTAAATCTCATTATCTACTATATAATTTGGAACTCGTACCCTCTTATTTGCTGGCAGATCACCTCCACACGAGGTCGCGGCTATGTTCCAGGTACGCGGTGACATCAACCCCAAGATTTGTGCAAATCCGTTCTGACCACCTTTTACATAACAGCGGATCAAGGGAGCCATAGATTCCCGCATTGCAGAAGAGCAAGCTCGACAAAAATTAGCCCAGGAGGCTCACTCCCTTTCTCGGCCTAATTCCAGCACCCGTCGTTCCAGCATAAGAGCCGATTCCCGCACCGCAAGGCTAAAACGGGAGAATAGTTTTCCAGCGAAAGGCCCCGATCCCGCTGAATTTGATGTGGAGTTTGTTGTAGGTGATGACGATTCGTCCACTAGGACCAACACACCTGTTCAAATGCAAGAAACAGGCGGAGATGGGAAAGCTTCCGGAGACAAGGAAAGGGAGGGCGAGAGGGGACGGGAGTCTGCGCGTCCATCAGATGCGATACCGGGGGAAGCCACACAGACGGAGTTGCCAACCGAAGTGAGGGTGAAGCTACGGAGGCTGGATAAGCTGGAAGGGAGATATCAAGGTTCGTGTGGGAATCTGCTGCTGAGTGCTTTGTGCTTTGTGCTTTGTGCTTCCTTGGTTGGCTAAATATAATTCCTTGTTTTGGGAATCATCTACAGAATTGTTAAAGGCGTACCGAATTGCGCACGCACGTGTGCTCTCTATTGAGCCCTTTGAAGCCTCCCTACGCGAGAATACCCCGTTAACTTCAATAAGTGACCCTAAGGCGTTGACGGAGTATCTCAATCAGATTAGTTTGAAAGGTGATATGGTGCTAGATGAGCTGAAGAGGATTACTCCTGAAAGAGATGAATATAAAAGGAAACTTTTAGAGGCCGAGAAATCAGCACGTGACGCTCAGGAGGAGGTGGCTCGCCTGAAAGCGCGTAGTGTTTCCTCTGATGAAAAGGGTTCCGTACAAGATGAAGAGATGAATGGCAGGATGCTACCCACAGTCGACACCTCATTCGTTCCCGCAGAAGACAACTCGTTAGCAAATCCACAGAAATCTCCAACTTTCTCGACAGCTGCTCGCGCCTCTATTCCTGGCCTATCATTGTTTTCACCGAAAACGAAAGCAGTGACATCGCCGCCCCTTGTGGAAGCGAGTGAAGAGTTCTTCTCTTTTGATAATGAAATACCACGTTTAGAATTGGAGCTGAACCAACGACAAGAGGAGGTTGACACTTTGAAAGCAGAGGTTAAAACTCTTAAGGGGGATCTATCTGTTGCGCGCGAGTCAACAGAAAGCATGGCACAGAGCTTGGAATTGGCCACCCGAGAACTGACGGGGCTGAAGGAGGCGAAAGATCGATATGAGGCGGATCTGGAAGGTCAACGGAAAACACTTGAAGAGCAGATTTCTGGTCTGAAGGACAAGCTTTTCGTGGCGGAGACAGACCTGGAGAAATCAAGTGTTGTCATGGAGCAGCTACAGACTCAGCTGGATGAAAAGAATAAAGAGTTGACACAGGCTAGTCAAAAGAAAGATGATGAAAGTTCAAAAGTAACCGCTGCAGAGGAACAGAAGACTTCCGGTGAAAAGCGGTTGAGTATATTACAAGACATTGTCACGAACTTAAAGTCACAGCTAAAAGGCGCAGAAAATACTATATCGGCTTTGAAGGCTGAGATTTCTTCCAAAGATGCTGAGGCAAAAGACATTCAGAAGATTGTTGCCTTCGTTGATGACGGTCTCAAGGGCAATCAAACATGGCAAGTCGCCAAGCAGCGTATATCAGATGGGCAAACTGCCAATTTTGATGATCTTCGGAATAGCTTCATTGTAAGCGACGAACAACCAAGTATCCCTTATCAACAGGTTCCTCCTGCGACTAAGGGTGCGAAAAAGAAAAACAAGAAGAAGAAGAAAGGTGGGAAAGGTGGCGCGGAGGAATCTTTTGAAATTGCAGAACCTCCAGCTATAGAGGTCCCTATTTCTGATAATACGGCTACTGTTGCTGAACTTGAGAACAAGATTGTAAAACTAACTTCTCAACTTTCAGAGAAGGAGGCCGCCATTAACCGTCTAGATTCTAAACTTAAAGGAGAAGATGACCTACGAGAAGAAATTGATTCTTTACGAGATGACCTCCGTGATATCGGGCAGAGCTTTGTGGAAGCAAAGGACAAGGTTAATGAACTCCAAACAGAGAAGCAGGCTCTTGAGAAAACAATCCAGAATTTGGAAAAGGAGTTGGTTGACCTACGCACCAACTCAACGTCCAGTTCTGCTGAAGCGGAGGGCGAACACAAGGATTTAGCCGCTGAATTCGAGGAGTTAAAGATAAAGGCGACAGCGTTGCAAACAGACCTGACTACTACTCAACAACTCGCAGCATCGCGGTTCAAAGATTTAACAGACCTCCGAGACACAATTCAAAAGCTCCAACCGGAATTGAGAACTCTCCGTGCTGAATCAGCAGAACTTAAAGCCTCGAAGGAAGAGCTCAAGAACAAAACCAACGATCTAAAGCGGTTGGAAAGACGACATGAGGATGTTAGATCGGAAATGAAGAATCTGAGAGGCAAGATTGGGGAACAGGAATCCGAAATCAAAGCTCTAAACCAAAAAGTTACGCAGGAGACGAAGACTCGAGTTAAGGCTGAGCAAGCATTGGATGTGGCACAGTCTGACCTACGCTACTCTGAGAGCAAAAAGCAGGAGGCTATTGAAACAAATGAGAATACAACCAGACTTCTCTCAAAGACGCAAGAAGAGCTCAGGTCGTCGCGGACAAGGCTCCGGGAAGTTGAAGAGCAGGTAACACAGCTAAACAGAGACATCGAAAACTTACGGGATGAAATTCAATTAAAGACCGCGCAGTACGCCAGTGCGCAAAGTCTCATGAACAGCATGCGTGACCAAACGTCTGAGATGGCAATGCAAGTCAAAGAAGCCCGTGAACGCTGCGAGAGCCTTGAAGAAGAACTCGCCGATGCCCATCGCCTACTCGCCGAACGGACACGAGAGGGTGAGACGATGCGACGGCTACTATCAGACGTCGAGATGCGGACAGACGCCAAGGTTCGCGATTTTAAGGAGCGTCTGGAAACAGCCATTGAAGAGCGTGACCGGGCAGAAGACGAAGCCAATCTTTCAGGGCGGAAACGTGCGAGGGAAATCGAAGAGCTGAAATCCAAAGCACGGGATATGGAGCGAGAATTGCGCCGTGCGGAGCAGGACAAGAGAGAACTGGAAGCCGAAACGGAGCGGTCGAAACGAGAGCTTGGTGATGTGCAAGCGGCAATGACAGAGTTGCGCGATGCGCTTGGTGAGAGTGAGAATCAGACGCTGGAGCTCGAGAAGGAGAAAATAGAACTGCGCCGTTCCGTCGAGGAAACGATCCAGCGGTTGGAAAAGCTGCGCAAAGCCAACAAGGCGCTTACGGACGAGGTCAAAGCGTTTCAGGCTAGCAAGCGGCTCGGGTTCGATTCGAATAATAGTTCTAGACGATCGCCACGATCGTCGCTGGATTCTGGAGTGCAGCAACATCGCCGCGGTGGTGGTAGTGTGGTCTCACCGCATTCGCGGGTGAGCAGTGTAACACCGACGGGACCGGGCGCGGGGTCGATTGACTATGTGTATTTGAAGAATGTGCTGTTGCAGTTTCTGGAGCAGAAGGATAAGAATTATCAGAAGCAGCTTATTCCGGTGTTAGGGATGTTGCTGCATTTCGATACGTATGTCTACCTTAAGCTGCGTCTTCTCCTTCCGCTCTCTGATATATTTATACAACTGCTAACTATCATCTCTTCTGCGACGTTTAGGAATGATGAACAGAAGTGGATGTCTGCGATCTCATCTAAATAGAATTGGGACTTTTTATATCTGACCTCAAATCGATGGAACTTCATTGGGTCTACGACATAGTTATTGCAATGAGTGGATATGATATGCAGGTGCAATTATTAGATTTCATAACCATGTGCGAGGCGTTAATTTTCAAGTCACCATTAGCCATCATACTACCAGTTATTATTATATTTTTAAGCCTCCTGGGCCATCTTGAAACGGCAATAGAAAACGGTATTTAGTTTAACTATCCACAACTATAGTATACATTTGACAACCCAACAACAGCTATGCAAGTTAATGCAGGACAACTGAGATTTAATATATCAAAACATCCAGCCACAAATTTCCCTTTGGCGTGTATACAATTGCGAGTTTACGGCTGGCAAACTCAGGGCTACCCCTGGCTGACTAATGCGGGCAAAACACCCTTCGACAACATCCAGCGCGGGGCAGTTTTTGCCACCAACAGAAACAATTTATGGATACAGATATACATATATCGGTATGTTCCTATTTCCAGAAAGCTGTATAAATAATGTTTCGAATATTCCCATAAAATTAGTTTTAGCACCATCCGCTGCCATCTCACACAATTGGCCCCCAGTCGAAAGAAATATCTTACCCACACCAACCTGATACCAACCATGACTGAACAACCCGTAATAAGGCTTGCGACTGAGGACGGTAAGGACACTTGAATTCGTCCCATATATATATATGGCTTATATATGCCAATTGATCCCAATACAACCCATCAACACCTCTGCGTGTAATACATTCAACCCTCGCGACAATACTAATATATCCCTTGTCAACCCATCCATCCAACCCAGACGTCCCCATAATTCTCCAATTCATCCAAGAACTAGCTGCGTACGAAAACGCCTCGCACGAAGTCGAAGCAACCGTAGACTCCCTACGCGCAACACTCTCCTTCCCCTCCTTCCCACCCAAATGTTCCGGCACCTACACCCTCCTCGTCAGCCCACCGGCGACACCCGCACAGCCCCACCCCGCACCCGCTGGCATGGCCATCTACTTCTACAACTACTCAACCTGGCGGTCTGCGCCGGGGATCTATCTCGAAGACCTGTATGTGCAACCGGAGCATCGGGGGAAAGGATACGGGCTGGCTCTGCTGCGGCGGCTGGCGGCGGAGATTTGTAAAGGTGGCGGGAAGAGGTTGGAGTGGAGCGTTCTGCGGTGGAATGAGCCTAGTATCAAGTTCTATACAAGTGAGAATGTGGGGGCCAAGCCGATGGAAGAGTGGATGAAGATGATGGTGGATGGAGAGGCGTTGACCAAGCTGGCAGCTGCCGATCAGAGTCGGTGAAATGAGACGCATTTGACATGGGTAGAGCTGGATGCTGTAAAGCTGCAGGGTTGTTCGAAACTCGTTCTCATTAGGGGCTCTTTTGGATCCTGGTTGCATTTATACAGAGATATTCCGAGGTAGGTTTAATAGCTCCTGTAAATATGATGTTATCTCTGGACGTTTTTCGGATTGATATGGGTGGCTTTTGGGAAATATTATGCTTTAAAATGGAAATATAGGTAACACAGTCAGTCCACCACAGAGTAGGGTTTCACATTGCCCCTACTGGGTTAACTTCTATCGTCTCAGGCCCCGGCTCCTAGTGACTGCTGATGGCTCTGATCTCGGGAACTATTCTGAACTGCTTGAGGAGCTATGGCTCTCTCCGCTGAAAATTGAACATAACTACCGACCTCGAGAGCAGAATAATATCCCATAGACATCAATGAATCTCTATAATCTGCTGATCTTCCTCTCCATCTTCAAGGCGTCTTCAATCGTTCCAACCCGCGGACTTATTCGCTAATTCTCTGATATAGGGCTCCATCCACCAAAACCCTAACCAGGCCCGATCGGGTTGCAGCGATCTTCCTATTCGACAATGACGTAACTGCGCGATCTCCGGGCGGGCTTGGTGCGGCTCTAGGCTGGAACTGGCAATTCCAACGCAGACTTGAAAAGAGCTTCACCTAACGTCACCGCAAAGCATCTTCGAAGCATCTTCTTGTCACCGTCAGTGAACGCTGCTCAGAGACTCTCCTGCTATGCACCTCCAGTAGCCATATAGACGCATTACATGTTCTAGCCCACCATGGGAGACGACGCCGCTCGTAGAAATGCATTGACGGAGAATTTCGACGTGGATTATGTAGTTCTCTACCGCTTTGCCAACGTTGGTTCGTGCTGTCACACTGTCGGTCCCGGTTTATGTTAAAACAATGCTTTGGCTTTTGAGAAAAGCACCATAGCTGACGGAGCGATCAGACAAAAATGACGCTATACAGCAATTCAAGAAGCTCATCTCGGCTTTATCTGACGTCGGACTGCAGACTGAGGTTCGTCCAGGAAAGGACTCCAGCCTTCTCATCTTTGTGAAGGCCAAGGAAAAGTTCGTTGGTAAAGCTGTCTACCGTTCCAGGTAAGCGAATCCCCCCCCCTCAGTTGGATTTCTTAGCCTGATCGCCATATACGCCGTTTCAACTTGGGTTCTTGCATTTTAACATTTCTTCACAGGGTAAAAGACTGGCTGCATGGTATACGCAATTCTCGACCTGACCCCGATGCAAAGGGTTCATGTGTTCCGGAGACAGACGCAGAACGTCTTCTCATGGTCTACAATATGATCACCCTGCCCTCCAGCGAAGGTGGCGCAGGAATCACGCCTAAGTATGGCGAATGGAATCATGTAGATTCAATCTTCCCTTTGCACGACAAACTCCTCAACAAGACGTGGTTAAAGTCCTGGAGTAGCAAGACCTTTCTCACCGTCGATGACCTTGATCAGATTCGAAATCATCACGGAGAAAAAATTGGCTTCTACTTTGCCTTTTTACAGTCATATTTTTCTTTCCTCATCTTTCCTGCTGCTTTTGGATTCGCTTGCTGGGTCCTCTTGGGCCATTTTTCCATCACCTATGCTATAGTGAACTGCCTTTCATGCGTTGTGTTTACTGAGCTATGGAAGCGGCAGGAAGGGGATCTGCGCATTCGCTGGCAGGTCAAGAATGTTTCTGAAATCCGCACCAAGAGGAGGGAGTTTAAGTATCTGTCTAAACGCATTGATCCTGTGACTGGCGAAGAAGTGCTGTTTTTCCCTAAAACAACACGGATCGGGAGACAACTTCTTCAAATCCCGTTTGCCATCGTTGCGATCCTTGCATTGGGAACCCTAATAGCAACCTGTTTCGCCATTGAGATCTTTATTTCTGAAGTATATGCCGGGCCATTTAAATCATACCTAGTAGGCTTCACTACAGACCCTCTTGTTCCGACAATGAGATGTGGAATATCTCGCTTACAAGGTAAAAACAGGTGTTCGTTCCCACAATCTTGCTCTCGCTATTCGTTCCTACAATCTCGACCCTCTTAACAAAGGTGGCCACGCGTCTTACCGACTACGAAAACTACGAGACCCAGGACGGCTACGACATGGCACTGACGCATAAAATCTTCGTCCTTAACTTCATTACATCATACCTCCCAGTCTTGCTTACAGCCTTCGTCTACGTCCCATTTGGGAAAGTAATAGTGCCGTATCTGGATATCTTCCATAAAACCGTCCCATTCGCCTCGTCGTCATCGTCATCATCATCAGCGGACAACAAGAACTCGGCCCGAAAAGCCGTAGTATCCTTCCAGATCAACCCATCCCGCCTCCGCAAGCAGGTCATCTACTTCACCGTCACCGCCCAAATCGTCAACCAGGGCCTAGAAGTTGCCTTACCTTACATCAAGCGCAAACTCTTCCGCAAATACCAAGAATACACCGAGGAAAAGGCCGAAAAGAGCGGCTCATCCACACCCAAAGCAGCTTCCGCCAGCGGCAGCACCGCTGCAGCCATCCTGGAAGCCGCACCGGGCGAAGCCAAATTCCTCGCCCGCGTCCGCTCCGAGGCCCAGCTAAGCGACTACGACGTCTCCGCCGACTACCGCGAGATGGTCGTGCAATTCGGCTACCTCTCTCTCGTCTCCGTCGTCTGGCCTCTCGTCCCGGTTTCATTCCTGATAAACAACTGGGTCGAGCTGCGATCGGACTTCGTGAAGATGTGCGTTGAGTGCCGGCGGCCCGTACCCCATCGCACAGACACTATTGGCTCCTGGGTGTCCTCGCTGGAGTTCCTGGCGTGGCTGGGCAGCATTACGAATGCGGCGTTGGTGTATCTGTTCTCGAATGACGGGGTGGGACCGGACGGGAGTCCGAGTCTGATCAAGGGGTGGGTGCTGCTGCTTGTCATCTTCTTCTCTGAGCATTTGTATTTGCTAGTGAGGATGGGGGTGCAGGTTGTTATTTCCAAGATTGAGACGCCGGCGACGAGGCAGGAGAAGGTGCAGCGGTTTTTGGTCAGGAAGCAGTATTTCGATGCGGTTGTGGCGGGGGAGGCGCAGGATGCTGCTACGGCTACGGCTGAGGCTGAGAAACAACATCGCCACTCGCCTGATGCCACCACCCGTGGGGATGAGGAGGGCCTGGTCCATGTTGGCACGAAGATCACGCGTGGGTCATTGGAGGAGGATGCGCGCAGGTTCAGCCAGCATGATTCGTCGCCGTCGGATTTGTTTTGGGGCAGGCAGCGGGGGTGGCGGGAGTCGAGCATTGTTGGGGAAGGAATTATTGACGCGGAGCTGAGCCTGAAGGCGGCGGAGAAAAAGGGGCAGTAGTTTGTTTGTTGAGCGGGTTATGGGGGTTCATTTGAAGAATGGATTCCTCAGATTGAATTGGAGAAGGCGTCGACCCCTTGGGGCAAGGCCGATGAGACTGCTTTGCGCGTGATGGGATTACTCATGTTTGCGATTTGAATTTTGCTATCTCGTTCTAGATTGATTTTCCAATTACTTTTCGCCTGTCTTTTTTATATTTATCTATCTATTACAATGTTAATTTCCTTCGGCCGGTGATTTTCCAATATCTGGCTAGGTCATATATCAAGCTTGAGGGGTTGATTTCGGTGTCTCGGTTCATTTTATTATCTCTCTATGGCATATAGCACACATTCCTGTGTCGACTTTCGTTGTGTTGCTTTACTTAGTAACATTGTGATCCCGGGCTTTTCTGAAATGTTGCAACTTCTCAGGCAGGGCGCAGTTTTCTGCTCGAACTTTTGAGAGCACCTGCATAACCATAATGTGAAAACCTGACTGTCCTCCTATTCTCTCCCCCCCCCTCAGAGCTGTCATGTTAAGTGCTCTCAATAGTTTCTCTACCAATATTCTCATCGTAATGCGGTAGCTGCAAGGAGCGGAAACGCAGTCAAAAAGTCCGACTGAAAGAACTCTGCCAACCCTCTAGCCACCACTACATACAACCTTAGACCCGAAGAAGAGTTTTTTCAAAAACCAAGAAAACCTATTTCTAAAAGGATGCTAAGGTTTTCCTTCTTTTTTTTTCCTTTTTTCAATTCATGACAAACCCAAAAAAAAGGTTGGCAAAATATATAAATACATAAACTCAATGGGGAAAAAAAAAAAACTCTTTCTCGATATTTATATATCTAGCATGTCTTGGTTTCGATCCAAGGTCCTCCGGGTTATGAGCCCGGCGCGCTTCCGCTGCGCCAACATGCTTATTATTGGTAATAAAAGTATCTGACAAACATCCAACAATAGAATTAAAACGCCGCCCCCATATTAGTCAGCTGAAATCAACCCGTCTCAGAATCGAGATTGGGCGGTTTCAGCAAAGGGGGGATAGGGGTAATTCTGAGGGGAAAAAGTGATCTGACTAAATGGCTCCCCCGGAGCTTTGCGGTGCAATCCCTAACATGGACATGGGATGGAAAGAAGGTATATGTATGTGTGGGATGGAAGCTGGGTCCCCTTGGGTCCCCGGGTCCCCAACTGAGGGAGGAAATGGTTAAAGTAGCTCAGTAGTAGGCGGGATTTGTCATACTAGTGAGCTATTTGTTCGTTAGTTCAGGGGCGGGTTAGTTCTTGTCCCTTGTTATCCCGCCCCGTTTGGGGTTCGCAGTTCGGGGAGAATGGAGAGATATGGGATGGTCCTTTTAGCTGGAGGATGGATTTGTACTATCATACTCTGTAGTAGTAGTTAAGTAGCACGGACACACATACATATACACACACACATATACACACACACACACACACACATATACACACACACACACACACACACACACACACACACATATACACACACACACACACACACATACACACACACACACACACACACACACACACACACACACACACACACACACACAGGAAGTGATGAGATAGATGACTTTCCGCGGCGAAGGGTTGGTGCACTGCTTAGGTGACCTGCCGGAGCAATGTATCCGCCAGGAACAGGATGAGCGTCTGGAACTCGAGGTTTGTTTCTCGTGCAGGCCGTGTTTAAGGATACAACCCACACTCCCTACCCACACTCCTTCAAACACACCGTGTCCACTGTCCTATCCACTGTCCTGTGCACTGTCCTGTCTGTCCACCTGTTCCATCCACTGCCTGTCCACCACCACCACCGCCCACTTTGCGCACCGTAGCCCGCCTGGTTGCCAACTAGCAGGACAACGGGCTGGGCAAGAGAGCGAGAGTGTTTGTCAGCAGGGTGGGTCCGCGCACTAGCCTCCGGCCAATGGCAGCAGAGCGAGCGATGACATAATCCGATGAGTCATCCCTCCTTCCAAAGGTTCCAGCCTAGGCAGGCAGAGCGCGTGACCCCCAATAAAGCAAGCGCGATCCCCCTCTTCGCCTGCCGTCCCGAGCCCCGAACTGGGAATTTCTTATTCATCAACTCGCCGTTGCTGACTGATCCAAACGTTCCTCTGCTGAAGACTTCTTCGACCGTCGAAACTACTACGGGATCCGATCTATACAGAGAGAGCTCGCGCGCACGAGAGACCGACGAACGACGAACGACAACGACAGCAGCAGCAGTAGACGACGACGAAGAAGTCGAAGACCAAGAAAGCGGAAGAAGAAGAAGAAGAAGAAGAAGAGGACGAACAAGAGGAATAGGAATAGGAAGAAGAAAAAGAAGAGGAAGAGGAAGAGGTATAGGAAGACGAAGAGACACTTTGAAGATATCGGGAGACACTGGAGGTTTACTCTACAGGACTATATCCACGAAATTATCTCATCAGCCTCCGTCCCTCCACCCCCCCCCCCCCCATCCCCCCCTTTTTTTTTCCCTCGCCTTCTCAACGCGTCCCTTTATATTTAAAACAATCAGTCAACTGCTGTTGGATCCAGCCTCGGGCCGGAACCTTTTAATACGCTCTCTGCTTTATTGGAAATCTCCCCTCCCGCTCCCGGATTAAATAACGGCTTTACTCATCACCGAAGGGAGTATAAGAGACTTACTTGGTATATGGTATTCTTGAGTGTGAGGGGTGAGTAGATGCAGCGCGAGGGTGAGATGGTGTGTGAGTTTTGTGGTTGCGATGGTGTGTGTCGTGTGTGTG
>NW_011371358.1:594639-596075 GCF_000150735.1 Paracoccidioides brasiliensis
CATCCGCAAACTAGAAGAACAAGTAAAAGACTACGAACTCCTCGTCGAAAACTACAAAGCCATCCAGGCCGAAAACTACCAGCTGCGCGAATACATCATCTCCCTCCAATCCCGCCTCATCGACTCCCAAAACGAAGTCCCAGAGCTCCCCGGCAACATCGACCTCTCCCAACCCCGCAACGACCCCCCCGCCCCCGTCGTCCCGGGTGCCGCTAGCTCTGCTGCCGCTGCCGCTGCCGCCGCCGCCGCCGCCGCTGCGGCTGCTGCTGCTGCTGCCACTGGCGCTGCTCCCACTGGGATCCCGACTGCGACTCCTGCAGATCAACCTGAGCAGGTTAACGCGCTGAATCGCATTGCGGTGGCTGGGTTGGGGATGCGGAAGCACCAGCACGATGAGGCGGCGTTCTTGAGTGCGGGGAATGCAGCGGCTGGTGCTGGTGCTGCGGGTAACAATGGGAGTGTGGGGGTTGCGATGGGGGTGGGGGTGACTGGGGGCGCGGAGTTGCCATCCAAGCGGATTCGGTTTGAGGGGTTGTCGGACGCAGCGGAGCAGGGCAAGGTGGGGGATATTCCTGCTTCGTGAGGGTGTTTGGGGGAGTATTTTTGTTTTTTACATGAGAAGGGGGGGGGGGGTTGATATATACTTGATTTTTTTGCTTTTTTGGTTGGTTGGTTGGTAGGAGTGTTTGGGAGGAGAGAAGGGGGACCCCAACAAAAAAAAAAAAAGAAGAAAAAAAAAGAAAAAATAATAATTATAGATGGACGTGAAAGAAAGACGAGAAAAGAGGTGGCGAAAAAAAAATGGAATCGCTTTTCCCGTCCCGCTCCCCTCCCCTTTCCTGGCCAACACACCTCCTTGCCTCTCACCCCCTGCGTCTCTTTCGTTTACACCCCATTATACTGGCGTTGCGATCTCTTCTTCCCCCCTATTTTCCCTTGCACCACTTCTACTGCTGTTCCTCGTTTCCCACCCATCCCATCCAATTCCGTTAGCTTCTAATCCCTCCATCGATAATCTCTTGCCCCCCATTTCCCTCCTCCCCCCCCCCTTTTTTGTTTGTTTCTTTGTTTGTTTTTCTTTCCTCTTTTTACCCCTTCTCCTTCTCGTTCCCCCCTTGTTTGCTATGGTATGGAAATGGATGGTATGGTTCTTTGCCCTGGTATGGGCTGGTCTGGGCGTGGCGTGGTGTGCGGCGTTTTCGCTGTGGTTTTCTCATTTTCCTTCCCCCCCCCCCAGCACCGCACGGATGGAAGTAGTAAGAAGGTGGGATTCAACTTTGGTGAGAGCCACCCAGGGAGGTATCAAATCCATGAATTGTTATGTTTGCCGAGGAATAATGGATGTACTTAGCTAAGCTTCCTGTGCGGCGGGCGGGCGCAAACCTTGGAGGAAAAAAAGGAGGCGGCCTCGCTAGCTTCAACTTCGTTCATCCCAA
>NW_011371358.1:596142-608183 GCF_000150735.1 Paracoccidioides brasiliensis
CCCCCCTTGTTTTTTACTTCGTTTTATCGTTTCTGTATTTTTTTTTCTTTTCCTGTAAGGTTTGACCACCCGGTCCCGTAGGTATGTTCCAGCTGTTTGTGTGTGTAAGCTGTCCACTCTGTTGTTGTGTTGTTTTCCCATTCTTCTTCCGTGCTATTTTGAGATCTGCCATTGAAAAATTGGGTGGTTGTGTTTGATCAGCTTTACTAAATATTAGTCAATTTTGTGATTCGAGTGAGGTTGATAAGTTTATATCTGATATCTGATAGTTTTTATATTTCTATATTGTTCGATTGTTCTGTTTATTTTTGTGGTTGCCCTGCTCTTGATCGCCTCCTGTAAGATTGGCTGTAATTGTCTGCTTGGGGTTGTCTGTTGGTCACCAACAGGCCCAGCAGGGACAATTGTGTAAAAGTTATCGTGCTGGAGCGAAGGGGAGGGGTTTAAATCCTTTTAGATTTCCCATTCTCATTCTTATTTACTTTACTTTATTCCTTTTCATAGATTGGGGCTGCCTTTGAACGATTGGGAGCGGAGGGACAAGCCAGAAAAAGTGATGATGTCATAGGGGACGGGGTATCGCCAAACCTCAACTTCGACCCCGTCTCTGGATGTATGTGTGCTCGAAGAGCAGCCATTGGGATAGATCATCACATTTCATTCATGTAGTAAGCTATCAACGAAAGAGTTTTCCAGATTCCTTACTCCATCCGTCACCGCACCATATTACAGCGTAGAAAGGGGAATTAAAATGTTTACGCAAAACCAGCATTGCCCAGATTATGTTCCTAACGTACCATCTCATTAGCCAACATCCAAAACCAAAAGGAAATAAAGTAAGATAGAAGGAAGGTCACCAAAAAAAAAAATAAATAAATAAAAATAAAAATAAATAAATAAAAAAAAAGTTAACATACCTTAATATACTCCCCCCCCTTCTCCGACCACTCATGCCTACTAACAGCCGCACTCTTAAACTCACTCCCGCCCGCCCACTCCGCCGCTCCCTTCCACGCATCCAACACCGCATCCCCCGCCCTCCGCACCTTCAAAACCCCCACAATCTCACCAGGCAACATACCCCGAAACTCCCTCTCAAACCTCTCCTCAAACCCACGAAACAGCGAATTCCCCCCCGCAACAAACACATCCCTCAGCAACCTCTCCCGCTCCTCCCTCCCCGAAAACCGCTGGTTAACAATATCCGCCGCAATCTCCACCAGCCCCGCCTGATCCAGCCCCGCAATCGCCGAAGGCTGGAACACAACCTCCGGCACCCGGATGCGCTCCACGTTCAGGTGCAGCTGGTGCGCCTCGCGCGTGCTCTCCGGGTCAAACGGCCACGGGCCCCGCAGGAAGACATGCACGAGACTCTTGGTCCAGTCTGACTGGGCGTCCAGCGTGTGGTTCTCCGTGAAGAGCGGGTCGTGTTCGAGGAGCTGCTGCTCGATGGCGCGCAGTTGGGCGGGGAGGTCGATTTCGTCGTTGTCGTCGTCGTCGGAGGCGGCGCCGGCTGCGTCGGGGCCTGTGGCGACGGTGCGGTAGACGCGCCAGTCGTCGTCGTTGGCACCGAAGGTGTCGTCGTCCGGGCCGCGGCGGCGTTTTTTGGAAGGGGTGTCGGAGGCTAGGTTTGCGAGGGTTTTCATGCGCATTTGGCTGGCGAGGGATTTGCGGTTGCCTAGGTCGGCTTTTAGGCGTTCTTTTTCTTTGAGTTTTTGGAGGAGGGTCTTGTGTGTTTGTCAGTCAGTTTATGTGTATCGTTGCAGAGGTGAAGTGGGTTTTAAGAAATGGAAATTTACCTCGCGAGCCTGTCTTCGCTCCTCGATCCACTCTTCGAAGTTGTTTTCGCGCTTTTCATTGTCTAGACGTTCCTCTTCAGCTTGCCGGGCTTTTTCCATCTCCTTCTCCGCTTTGGCACGCTGTCTCGCCTCGACGTTGGACTTCATAAGCCGCTGATGGCGCTTTTCTTTCAGACCGGCCTCATCAAGCTCTTCGTCAGGGACATCGAGAAGTGGGAATGAAGCTTCCTCCGGCTCTTCAGTCTCTTTATTGCCCAGGTCTTTGTTTCGGGATTTCTTGATAGATTTTTCTAGGTCCCGTATCGTGCGTTCTAGATGAGCCTCGTCTCTCATATCTTCTGCATCTAGAATCCGCTTGATTTCTTTCTTCGATTCTGACGCAAGTCCCTGCTGTAGATCCTTGTAGTACTCGAGTTCTTGCTCCTTCTTCATCAGTTTCTCCAACCGCATTCTGGCAGCTTGCTCCTGTAGTCGCCTGCCGCTTTCCCTCTTCCTCTCTGCGATCCTTGCAAGCTCTTCCTCGGTCTTCTCCACGACTACGTGTTCAGTGAATGGGTATTGAATGACGCGATCCCGATCCTCCAGTCCCGTCCAGTCAAGATACCCAGAGAGCTCTCGATCGTAGTCCGTCGAAACGTAGCAGTGTTCATGTATGAGTTGCGTCATTTGATGTTCCGTCATGCGGTCCGGGAATGTAGGGTATTTCAACTTTAGCAGCTTCATCATGTATTCAGACGCCTGGTAACCACCCCAGTTCAACCGTGTTGAATTCGATAGGAGCGCTTTGGAATTCAGGACGGGGATAACGTGCGTGGAGGAGTGGGATGAAGAAACCACAAGACCGTCCGTTCCACGATTAAAGCGGTAGGAGAAAAGGGAGTCAATGCCGTAGGCGACTGAAGGGGCGGAATAGCATTCGAACAATATCTCGTTCATCACTATAAATTGTTAGACGGCATATCATAGCAAGGTGGAAGTAGTGGTGGGTATACTTTTCCTCGAATATCCCAGGTTAGCTATAGGCTCCGTCAGAACAATGGGCCGATCAACTCTGCCATTCGCTCCGTCAACGCCCAACTTCAGGAAGATGTAATCTAGCACGCCTTCCATAACGTCCCAGTTTCCGATAATGCTGGTACCGGGGTCGAAGGCATTCCGCACCTGTCCGCGCGTGGTCGCATCGACGTAGGCATCGTAGCCCACGAAGTGACACGTTCGGTTGTATTTGCGATCGCGGTATTTGGCCATGACGGGAGGGATAATGAATCGGGGAGATTTGTCGAAGGACCAGCCTGCTTTGAGGAGATGGGAGCCTAAACAGAGAAACAGATCAGCAAAGGATAGTTAAACTGGAACGAAAAGGGTGACTGGAAACGGGAGCGATACCATTGTCGATCACGATGGCGCTGGAGCTCGCCGTGCCTCTACTCTGTTCGTAACCATCTGGTTGCGGAGGGGTATAGCCCTTGAATGGCGGGTCTTGAATGGGATACACCTTCGGCGGGGGCTTTGGGTCATTTTTCTGAGCAATATTTGCCGCCACTCGAGGAGGGTCAATGACGCGGGTGGAAGTGATGGTCATTGCGACCGCAAAGGGGAGGCGGAGGAGATTTGCGGATAGAGGAAACTCTCATGCGGAGGTGTAAACTAGCATTGAGAAGAACGCTGTAAAGACATTGCCAGACAAGGATTTGGTTAGATTTGACTGGTATTTCCTAAAGCCCTAGCATGTGGCAATACGATGGATCTGTTTCAGGATGTTCGATGGTGGGGGAGAGAACATTAGAAAGTTGGGATGAATGAAGTTGAAGTTAGCGAGGCGGCATTCTTTCTTTGCCTTCCAAGGTTTGCGCCGCCCGCTGCACAGGAAGCTTAGCTAAGTACATACATTATTCCATCTGCAAATATAACAATTCATGGATTTGATAAATCATAACTACTTATTTCATTCCAAAGTTGACTCTCATATTCTTACTACTTCCATCCATGGCCATACTCACAGATATGGTGATTCTCAATTCTCAATCATACCTGGCTCAGCCGGCTGAGCCAAGTTACGAGGAGCTTGCTGTGATGAAAGTTTGATCCTGATGAAATTTAATCATGCATAAAATCATAAATCATTGTTGCATTTCTATATATAGTACATATGTGTTATCCATTAGGTATTGAATGATAAAACAAAGCAGATAGAAGAAAGAGGAATATCTCATGTGTTTATTCATGTGTTAACTCTTTATTTAGTGGTGATGTACGTAATCTACTAGAGGTTGACTCCTTCAACTCCTCCGTGGCTAACATGCATGAACAATTTAGAATTAGCAAAATCAATGCAAAACTATCTCAAGGACCCAAAGTGCATCCTGTAGAGTATAGAGGGGTTATACATACCTTCTAGATGGAAAAGCACATTCGACTGGTAATTCTTAAACATCTGCGCCACGAGCTCGACATTCATGTTTTGCACGTTGACTTCCTAGACGCACGCAGATAGATATTAGCAACCGCTTCTTTTCTATCCAATGTAGAGCAGGAGTCATATACGTACCTGCAGATTTCCATTCAACACCATGATCGCCTCGTTGAGTTTCTCCTGCAAAGGACATCCAGGAAGGGTGTTGGATCAGTACCCAGTAAGCTCATACATTCCGGCCTTGATAGGCGGTGGTGTCATGGAATGTAGGGAGAGGGAGCCATACGACATTGGTGATGATGCGCGAGAGAAGTAGACTCTGCTGTTGCTCGTGGGGACTCTCCTGGTCACAATTAGCGGGTGCAACAATCTACGTTGCGGAATATGCAGAGATATAAGTATGTATGGTTGACAGGATGTGATTCACCATGTTTTGAGCGTGTTCTGTTGTTGGTTTTGAGAATGGGGGTTGAGAGGTCCAATATTTAGTAGTAGCTATATAATCGCAACAAAGAAGTTGGCTGTCTATTTCCCCATTTCATATGTTCTCCGCTCACTGTTGCATTGAACTCTGTGAATTGCATTGGGACTTCGTTCTTCTCATGTTCAACATGGTGTAATCATCATCGTTTGGCTGAGTTGGAGTTGTTTATCGGATCGCATGTTTGCAACTTTGACAAACTCCTGCGATATCAAAGAACCTGACGGGAGCTTCAACTTTCAGCTTCATTTCTTCCCTCAGCCATTCCCATGTCACCGTATTGCCATATTAACACATCCAGTCAATCTCTCTCTGAACCTCTCTAATCTCCAATCCACACTCAATAATTTGCAATCATGGCCCCCAACCCCTCCACCACAGACGACTCGCACCAAAAGCTACTAGACCTGCTCGACATGGCCCGCATCCCACGTCCCTTCCGCAACCCACACTGGAAACCCTCCGCTCGCCGCAACAAGAACGTGAAACAGATCATCTCCGAAACCTCACGCAAAGAAGCCTCCGTGCTTGCCAGCCAGAACAACTCCGGCTCCTCCACCCCTTTCGTCTCCGTGCCACCAGCTGTAACCCCAGCTATCACAGAGAACGGCAACGGCCATTCCAACACCAACGGAACTCTAACCCCGATCCTCCCCGCCTCTGCGAATCCGGCAGGCACACCGTCACGGCCGCAAAACATTGCTCAGGCGGCACAGAGCTTGTCAACACTGGTGTTGGAGAAGAATTTCCGTTCCCTGGTGCAAATGGGGAATGGAATGGGGCCTGCGGTGACGTATACAAATATTGAGTCTGCGCCGTCATTACACCCGTCGTCTCAGAAGAGGTATTGTGATATTACGGGGCTGCCGGCTCCATACACGGATCCGAAGACGCGCCTGCGGTATCATGATAAAGAGGTTTTTGGGGTGGTAAGGTCGTTGGGGCAGGGGGTCGCGGAAAGTTATCTGGAGGCGAGAGGAGCGCATGTTGTGCTGAAGTAAACGGATGGGGTTTATTCTACCTTGTGTGGGCGCAATGGGGGTTATGGTTTTACATTCTATATGGAGAACGGATTGAGAGTACAAAGGTGGTACGTTTCACTTTTGTATAGTTTTAATGAAGGGAATGATGTTTTAATTATTTGCATTAATACTGATACTGGGTTCCCTCTGTTATAAGAGTGAGTTAATGCTATGCACGACAGACAGCAATGTTCGGCCAACAAAGTCAAGCCCCATGCACCCCACTCGGCCCCTTTCGAGACCACGTTCAAAATGACGCTCCGGCTTAATCGTGACCATTTAGAAGAAATTTTACTTCTTAGGCTTGCTTTCCGCCTGACATAAATGCAGTTCGACGGGTACCGCCATCCCATTGGATGGAAGGGGATGGCAGTTACAGTGGCATTCAGCACACCGTGGCCGTGGCGGGATGTAAGGGGTAAGAGGGGATATGAATTGGTTTTGGATATCAAAGTTGAGATCTGGGAAGGTGTATTCGTGATGAAAGGAATAAAGGTTGGAATAAGATACATGGATAAGAACCTTGTTTTCTTTTTCGAGTAGATAAGGGTTTGGGGGGTTATTGTGTAAAGAGGTTAGGCAGGAGGGTAAAGAAGGGCTTCGATTTCTGCTTCTCGGTCGCGGAGTAGAGATGAAGTCTTTGGAAAGTCAACGCAATATAGTCAAATGCCATTTCATAAAATTTGCCAAGAGTTGATCACGAGAAAGGCATCATCAAGCCCCCTAGTGCTGCCATACTGGCCAGACAGAATCCACAGTAAGTAATTTGATGTTGAAGAGAAAAGCGAAAGGTTTGGTTTGGTGCGACTTGCTGCAAAGCGGCTATTAGGTTCGGGGCGGCCAGCCATTGGCTTAGCGCCCGTTAGCCGCGCGTGTAATCTGAAGAGTGATCAGAGGACAAACGAAAGCAAACCAATACAAATTATTATCGTATTATTTTCTATCATTTTAATATTCCCAGCTTAAATTTTCTTAATGGACTATTATCAGTGAGATACCATTCAATAGACATACCCATACTGGCTTTTGGAAAATGAATTGCTCTATTTGGTGAGTGAGCATCTTCACAATGACAGGCCCAAGCTGGCATAATTAAGTTTATATGAACACACATTATATCAACATCTTCCTCCTGATAGACATATTAATATTTTAATCTATCTCCTTGGCATGTTACTTGCAGCTTATTCTAACCATCCCATCCAGAACCTCCAGAGATACGTACCCCGCGCGACCTGAATCCCCAAAACCTATATACACCTTGACGACGGAAAGCCCACCGTAACCTTAAAGCACTTACGGCTGAGCGTTCCCCTGGAGTGTCTTGAGGGATTTGGAATACTCGTGCACGCGTGCATATAAGACGAGGGCTAAGAAAGTGTTGGGGGTGCGGAAAAGGGGATAGAGCAGCCAAGATGCCGTCGATGTGGTTATCAGATATGCAGAGTGAGTGCGCGTGCTGTTTCACGGCTCTATCCATATATACCTCCCGTTTTCTGCAGTGGGTTATGGACGTGGAAGGGCAGTTGTTTGCGGTACCCGTTGGTGAATTCGTCTTGCGCAGATTCCTGCTGCTATTTATTTTTAATTTTTAATTTTTAATTTTTTTTTTTTTTTTTTCAAATTTGCCAGACTGGCGATATACTTATACTCATCTGTCGCACCTTGCTAATATGTGTTTTCTTACAGAGGCTGGGGTGGTGTTTTGCTCTGGTGGTATGTAAATGGATCTCTAACTACATCCCCTTGTTATAAAACAGTCGACCGCCCGTTGGGCGTGCAATGAGAGACAGTTCAGTATTTGCGTGCTGGGTCGCTTATGGAGTTGGATATGGAGGCGGAAAGAAATGAAATTAAAAGAAGTATATGATATAAAAAATCAATTTCTGATGTACCGTCTGAAATATGCAGGGAGTTTATTTCTCTTCTTAGGAATTATCATGTTTTTTGACCGGTCACTGTATGTTTAAATCCCCCCACCCCTCCCCCTCCCTCCCGGCCTCACCCTTCGAAATTTGACATCTCATCAAGTGTCATGAATTAACATTTTTTCAGACTTGCAATGGGCAACGTACGTATCCTAGTCAACCTAACATATCCAACCAAACACGACCCACCAACTTCTAACACACAAAGCAATAGATCCTCTTCCTAATCGGTCTCCCCTTAATTCTGGGTCCATCCAAGACCCTCTCCTTCTTCGCGCGCCGTCAAAAGCTAACAGGAACCGTAACTTTCGCCTTGGGCATTTTGCTAATCCTCTTCCGCCGGCCGCTCCTGGGTTTCTGCGTCGAGCTGTATGGGCTCTTCGTGCTGTTCGGGGATTTTTTGATTACCCTTAGCGGGTTTGTGGGCGGATTGCCGGTGGTGGGACCTCCATTGAAGCAGTTATTGGTGTTTATTGGAACGGCAGGGGGGAGAAGTGGTGGAGGTGGCAGGGAGCTGCCGGTTTAATAATGTTTTCCTTTTCCCTTTTTAACCCTTTCGGGGTTGGGGTGTGCGAGTGGTATTTGATATGCCACTATTTTATTCGCTTGATTATGCGGTATATATTGCCTTGCGCGCTGGCAGGCGGGAAATGAAATGTATTATTGATTGATACTGTCGTATGTAAATATATATCATATAAACTGAAGCAAATGAAGGCTTCCGTTTTTTTATTTTTATTTTTTATTTTTTTTGAGTAGCTTTTACATTTCCACTGACAGTCATGAAGCGATATCTGTCTGGGTGTCGAGACTGCTGAGGCAGATGAAGGACATGGAATCTAGCTCGGCTGTATAAGGGAAATGTGGGGGGATGTTTGAATAATACTAAGATGAGACGAATAAAATATATCCAGCGCATTAACGGGAAAATATTAATGAATCTAGCCAGGGTCCGCATGTTTCTAGCCTAACTTTCTGGGTAGTTCTGGTGGATCGAGGAAATCTGCTGGAGTAATGGTAGCTGGCCCAGGAGTTAAACAATGTGTACCCAGCAATGTATATCTATGCAGTCTGTAGCTGGAGACACTATGTTGGTAATTCAATTCCAATATCCGTACTCTGAATCCCGCAACAGGGACCTTCTTCTCATGAGCATCACCCCCGGCCTGTCTCCCGATAGTCAGACTGGAGAGGAAGCGTCGGGGTTTGTGATAGGCTGCTGAAATCCTAATGATTGTAGTGCGACTTCCTCCGGGATATCACTTTTTATAGACGGTGTCTGATCACCTTTGCGGTCGGAGGGTAACGAGAGAGTCAGGTCTTCGTCTGGGATACTTGTGTTGGTTGTATGAGTAGCCGTCAGGTTCTTCCCTCGTAGACTATCAGCCGTCGAATTAGCTCCCCAGATTCCACAATCGGCGTGGTCGGCAGGGCTGAAAAAGTAACCTCCAGTTACTGCGGGTGTTTTACTTTTGCGGAACAATCGAAAAAGCGGTTTAAAAGTTGGGATGCAAGCAGCTATAATAATCGTGTCTGCCTCGAGTCTGAAAACATTCTAATTGTCAGACAGAAGTCATCAAATGAGAATTCACAAGAGATGAAAGAGCAGGGCAATAGTGGCGGAATGATTACTTAGACCAGAAGATCAAATCACTACTCCTATCTGCAAGACGACAACTGATATTAGTCTCTCCAATTGATATCAGGGTGAACAAAGGGATTATCGTACAAGTAGTGTCATGTCTCTTCTTCAATGTCGGCAGCTGCACGCATTTGATAATTGCCACTACACAAGCACTGTGTAATGACAATGGTTAGTGGGGGATGTGGTTAGAATTTGCAACTAGGAAGTTTGACAAACACACATGGTACCAAGCCCCAGCGCAACGCTAACTGCAATCTTCTTCAAGCGCGATACCCTGAGCTTCCAACACACAATAACTGCGTATACCGCAAAATACAAGTCCGCAAACGCAGATACCGCTATATCGGGGACGCATTGGTCAGTAACACACTCCTATTCGGAATAAGGTCGGAGTTTTGTGTGATGCGCGGGAACGATACAACAGACCTCCAGTAAAAAGCAAATAGTTGGTTGATGATACAGAATTCCTACACTTGGCATTCTTGATTCTCTTATCCCATGTCGCCTGGTGAGGATTGCAAATGGTCATGAGGACTGGAATGCCTATGCAGGAAGACACCGTCACAAATCCGCCCAGGAACCACACCACGTTGCGGTGAAAGGGCGTCGGAACTAGGATCCTGTTGAGCATAGCAGCCACAGAAAGCTTTGGAATTGCAATTGCAAGAATGGCAAATAAAGAGCCGATTTGGGCGTTGAGTCTTGCACCACGAATTTGGTCCGGTGTCAATGTGTCTTGATGCTTTCCAAATCCATAGCCCACGCTGACTGTAACGAGTACGACATAGGTAAGGCTCAAAATCTATATTCAAATTCAGGAGAAGGAGTTAGCACTCTCAGCCAACATACTCGAGGGATGAAGGTGTGAAGGTATCAAACAAGGGGAAGGGGTATTCAGCGATATACCATGGATAGCAAAATCAACCAATCGTCAAGTTCGACTTTCCGTATAATCGCGGCTCTGACGTAGAGCCTTGTAGCAACCAAGAAGGCTGCAAGAGGAGTGATAGTCCAAATGACGACAAGAATGAGCGGGCCTTTATCTTCTTGGAGATTCCAGCCTGAAGTCATTTTTAACGAGTAGTTGGAACCATCAGAGGTTGTGTGCGACGTATATTAGATAACTTTAGGATAGGGCTTTTCTCTGGCCCTTTATCCCATTCGAGGCAACAAAAAGGGGCGGGAGGAAAGTATTGAGATCCTTTCTTTCTTTTTTTGTTAAAAAAATATAATAAAAAAAGGTTTATGGTGGCTCAGATCCCCCGCGTCTGTGCAGGTTTTGCGGCCTCGAATCAGCTCATTAAGAAAGAGATTTCACTCTTCTGTTGCGAGCAGAGAAGACAGTTTTTTGAAGGAGCCAAGGAATCCATCCATAGATATGACCAAAACTGCCGACATGCTTCTCGTGCCGTGCCCAATAGCCAAATCGAGTCCACAGTCCTTCATACGGCCGTGAAGAATGAGAAAGGTTCAAAGTGGCACCCTCAGCGGCTCGAGCGAGATCCGGTATTCGCAGATCTCTGGATCAGATAGTTAAGCGTCCGCGATGTTTAGGGAGCGAACAAAGCATGTTTGAAACCTGGTAAGCGGCACACGGGCTGAGAGTTTCCCAGAGACCCAGGAGTTCGGAGAACCCTAATGTGAGCTGCGAGAATAAAGTTGTCGCTATCGAATTAGTTAGCCAATGTGATGAGGGTTACGGAGCAGTTAACTACCTTACGATTTTACCACCACCACCCAAAAAAGAAAAAAAGAAAAAAAGACAAATGGACGTTCCATTCCTCATTCTATGAAGATGAATTCTGTCTTCTCTTTTTTACTTACTGCAAAACTCAGAGCAAAAGCGCAGTAACATCATGACCCCAGGCCAAGTCCGACCACCACTTGATGAAGTGATGTAGAATCCAGATATTCCCAGCTACAGCTTTGATGTGGCTGATATGCTCTCCCCCCCCCCCCCCCCCCCAGGGGCCAAGCAGAGCGTGTTCCAAGCGTGAAAAGCAAGCAAACCTGTTGCGGTGATTTTGCTCGACATCCGATATACGAAATTATGGGGTTTAAAGGCGTTATATCGATTGCTTTGACACAGCCCGGGAAGTCTAAAAAAGGCATCTGGGCGACAGGTTAGAATCTTAGTCTGCCTGAGAGATTGGATTGGCCGGCGCATGGGCCGCCCCTCTACCACACTGAAGAACACGGTCACTGCATTGACCCCGTTGGTCTGACGCTGGTATTCTGTTTCAAGGTAATTAACGCCCGGAACAGCCAGTATGGGTCAATCACTATCATCCTGAAGGCATGAAGCCTCTATGTTCTGAGGCACCTATGACTTTAGAGTCCACTAGCTTCCCTACCAGTTGCTGCTTAAGGTCAATGGAGGACTGCTCGTTCCTTTGATGCTCTAAACTCTATTGGATCCGCCAGTTTTGCTGCCGTTGCTTCACATTTCACAGTCCACAGGCAGCTCTTTTGTCCTTGTGCTTTTCATCCAGCGTCCGATCCTGGAGAGGTTCCAGCTTCTCTGGCAGTCGACAGTGGTCTTCTGAAGGTGTCTGTTTATCTCAGTGGTCAAAGACAATTTGAAACGCCACATTGGAGCGCTCTAGCTTGGTTTTGCGATCTTCCCACTTCTTCTTGGACTTCATTGACTGTGTCTTGCCGCGTAGGAATCACCGGAAGAGAATTGAGGAACCGAGATTCCTCAGTGGAGAGAAAATATGGTCGATTCGGGTCGATCAATGTGCTCATTGAAC